>NC_140278.1:10246676-10247902 GCF_964030765.1 Micromesistius poutassou
GTCAGCATCCTCAGAGCCACTGACAGCAGCCTGCTGCCCGGGCAGCTGGAGCAGCAGCAACAGGCTGCTGTTGTCTACTCATCTCCTCTCATTACATGTCTCGTATCTCACTATCTGTTTTTGGAAGGTGAGTGACGTACCTGGCGATCTGCAGATGCATTCCTGCGGTCGCCGCGTGCCAAGCAGGGACTCCTTGGAAAGGAGGCTCTCTTCTTTGGCACGAAACACAAAAGTCGAAGAGTGGAACTCTAATTTGGTTTAAAGACGCCACAGGAAGCATTTGATAATGCCAAGCAGGGATGGTCAAGGACAGCCCCAGGAGGCTCTTTTAATCTGATGCGTACGTTGTGTGTGAGTTGGTGCGTGTGCGTGGGTTGGTGCGTGTATGCTTGTGTGTGTGCGTATGTGTATGTTTGTCCGCATGCCTCCTCAGTTTAAAGTCAACACCGAGTTACGTGTGGCCGCCTCACTCATTATAAGTGCTTTCGGGTTTGCATGTTGTAATAAGGCAGCCTTGACACGGTGAAAGGCCCATTCATGTGTACCCCGTTGCGCCTTGCATGACCGAGGGCTAGGGCTGGTCCAAGCCAGCCCGACCTAATGCGTCGCTGTTACCGGCGGAGCTCCCTCCCTTCCGTTTGCGTTCTGATTCATGATAGCAGCCAGACATTGGTCCATTCAGCTGCCAATTACGTCCTTTGATTCGCATCAAGGCCAATCAGCGCAGGCACCGCTCTTGCGCCACCCGATTACAGGTTATCTTGTACGAACGAAAGTTTCACGTGAGAGGCTGGATATAAAGGCTAGGCCAAGTGATGCGTTCTTGCTGGCTGTCTCCCCTGCCCCATTGTGAATAAACTGAGCCCTTTTTGGGTGTTGGTTTATGGAAGAGCTCTGTTAAACCTATGACCACATAAACAACACATGTATGTTTGTGCGTCTACCGTGAAACACTCACGGGTGTGCCCTGTTCCTCCCAATCACAACACCAACAAGTCATTTGTTTGTTGGACAAAACCTCTCCTAGAGATGGCTATGTCATGTTGTGTTTCAATCGGCTGTTAACTCAAAGCAAATGTGTAGCAAGTGAAGTTTGTGTGTTTTGTTGTTTGGATCTGGTCTGTGTGACCAGATTTATTGAAGCCACAATTGAAGCACCCACTTTGTGTTCTTACTCTCCTACTTTCAGCCAAACCCAACTCAAGTTTTATAATCTAATTGACCCA
>NC_140278.1:10248102-10250602 GCF_964030765.1 Micromesistius poutassou
CGAATTTTGGTTAGACTAAAGGATTACATACTTTTTCCACGGAGTTCCACGGTTATTCTGAGATGGCAGAATTCTGTGTGTGTGTGTGTCTCGCTCTCAGAATGCACACTGCAACACAGCAGTATTTCATCTCAACACCGGCCATGAGGTGTGCGAGGTGAAGACGGGCTGGAAAGTATTGTGTCATCCTCAACAAAAAAAAAAAAAGGGGAAGAGGACTGGGTGATTTTTCTAACCGCTGTTAAAAAATAGTTTTGCATGGGTGCCTTTACTCTAACTGTTAGTAAAACATGTCTGGGAGCCCTCCTGCTGCCCGTGACCAGAGAATGGAGTGCTCTCTAGGGCCAGACAAAATCAATTCCTCACCCGGGCAAATTTCCTCCTCCACCTCGATTTTTTTTCCAGTTCAGCTATTTGTTTTTAAAGGTGGCACAGACTTATTGGCTCGGGGGAAGTGCAGTTACGCCAAACCGCATAAAGTACACCTCCTGACAAACATATTGAGTACTATTGAACTTTTATTCATTTAGGGTGTTGGCATTTGAAGGGGGGGGTGGGGGGTGTTCCACAACCTTCTGTCCTATGTTGTTATGGAGAGCTAGTTTTCTGAATTCTGCCCCATCCGCAGACTCACCGCCTGATTTGTCTATGTTGCTGTCGCAACGTTTATCATTTAGATCTGTTTATTTGAATTATTCCCTCGATGAGACTTCTAACCCGGTGCCTGAGAAGCATTTACGATAGATAGAAACTCGCTCCTATGGGAAATCAGAGTCAGAGACTCAGTCGCAAACATTTCCATTAAGATCAAGTCGAATCCTGTGTTCACATCCTGCGTTCACTCCAAGTACAGCAGACGTGTCATTCATCTGTGTCGCTTAGAAACGCTATAAATATTTGTTCCAAATGGGAGGTGCATGTTCTGTTAGTAGCCTATTTCTTACCCAAAAATGATTCATTATGGTTGGGAATAAAATAATAACGCTGGTGTAAACCAGGCCTTGCTTTTCAGTAACCCATTCGCCACTGTTCAGGTAATCATCTGACAAAATAAGCGGTTGATCTTAAGTTTTATTTTATTGTGCAAACCATTATTCCAACTATTACCAATAAATGGATGAAGCTTTTTATATCCACCGTATATATTAAATAATATATATACACAATAACACATGGGTTAGGGAGAGAAGGAGGAGAGAGGAAGGGAGAGACAGAGAGGCGGGGAGGGAGAGAGGGAGAGAGAGAGAGAGAGAGAGAGAGAGAGAGAGAGAGAGAGGGGGGGGGGGGGTAAACGGGTGAAACAGAGAGATAGGGAGGTAGAGAGAAAGAGTAAGAGGGAGAGGGCTGAGACAGAGAGTGAGAGAGAAAGGAAGAGAGAGAGAGACCCCCTTTTGTGATGGAACTCAATCCCCTATTTGATGACATAAAAATCCCCCTAGTGAGCAATCATCTCTGTGGATTCGGTCAGAGTTGGTTTCACACGGTTCTAACTCCTCCCCCTCTCATTCTGCCTCCACTCGGGGAGTGATTTCCATGAGAATCACCATGGCGATTAATCACAGCGTTCTCCCACTCCCACACGCCATTCAGGACCTTTAAGAGACATCAAGCCCCTCGCCGTGTTTATGGGACGGAGGGGGAGCTGTGGGCGCCACAGTTCAGCCCACCGTCCCCTATACACTCTCCCTCTGGGACGCTCTTACAGTCAGCTTCCCCTTCCACCACCAGCCCTTCTGCTACTAAGACGGCCCCCACTACAGCCCACAGCGCACAGCAGACTCATTCCAGTTTTGAGATCCAAACCAAAAAACGAAACACCTCAACAGCTGTAGCCGATCCCGGTGGATGACGATGTATCGTCGTATCTTAGACACGGACCGTCTTCCCTACCACACCAAACATTAATCAGATTTAAGACATTTTTAGCAAGGGGTTTTAAGAGGGTGACAGATACTTCCAAACAAAACTTTCAAACATGCAAAAGACCACTGGTGTGTGTGGAAGTAATAACTTATCCTTTATTCGCAAAAGGCAAAGTATCGTATGGTCAGGCAATAACCCAAATAAGGCTATACCGAGCTAGTCTGCTTGACTTGTATCCTTTATTTTGACTAGTCCATTAGTCACATCAGCCCATGTTGCACATTTTTCTCCATTACCTGTTGCTAAGCAGAAAGCCAAACGTCACACGCGGCGGGTTTCCCTGTTTATGCTCCTTCACGTTTACACCGTATCCATGGCAATTGCTCTTCTGCCCCAAGCTAGCAAGAGACAGGTAGCTCAGTCAGCACGGTGCGCTAACACAGAATCACAAAGGAGAAAGTACCTTAATGATCATGAGTTTCCCGTTTGCTGTGATAAGCACAATGAGCTGCTCGCACCGTAGCGCTCCCTCTGGCGGGGCCCCGCTCCACGTGCCCCGCTGTGTCAAAACACCACAGGTGAGTCACGTTTTAAGAATCCATTAAGAGATGTGTCTGTTGTGAGCGTTTCCTGACAG
>NC_140278.1:10260602-10276132 GCF_964030765.1 Micromesistius poutassou
CCCCACTGCTCCTTCCTACACCCCCTGCTCCCCTTTATCCCACCGCTGCCATTCATTCACACACACACACACACACACACACACACACACACATACACACTCAGTCAGACAGACACGCACATGCACCTCAGCGCAGTGTGGGCCTTTCCACCTTCTGGCCCCTGGGAGCCTCACCAGATAGAGCGATTAGTGAGAACAGGGGAAAGGAGATCTGCTAGGGCTGCTGCCTGTCGCTCGAGCACACATAATACACAACCGCACTCACACATGCACACACGTGAGCAAACGCACACACACAGACACACAGACGCACACATGCGTCCACCTGCAAACACATGTTTACCAGCGCACTCACAAAGGCCGATGCACACGCACACATATACATGCACACATACACACACATAAACACATTTACACACACAAACACATGCACAGCAAGATCGAGAGAACGAGAGAGAGACAGAGGATAACTAATTGCCTTTGAACTCGTATGAAGATGGATTTACGTACATTTCTCGTGATTGTTTTGATCAGTTTATTTGATTTGATTTTCCCCAAATCAATCTCTCTCATGTCCCTCGTCTCCCAGATCACTTGCCATGGTGCAGACAAAAACTGAAGGAGTAGTAGCCGTAGCATCATAAAGCTGTGTTCTCCTCTCTTGCTCCTCGTTATCCTCTGTGCTCTCACAGCGGAGGACCGTGAGGAGGAGGAGGAGGAGGAGGAGGGGATGATGAAGGCCATCCGACAGTATTTGTTAAAACAAGAATAGAGGGGGGGTAGGGTGGGATGGAGAGGGGGGCAGGCCTTATGCCAGAAAAGAGATACTCCACCCCACTCCAATCTCTCTCTCACACACTCACACACACTCACACACACACACACACACACACACACACACACACAGACTTCTTAATCTCCTCTGATGTTGTGTGTGGATTGGCACCGAGTGTAGATGCTCTAACTTAGAGGCTTTGTTCAAGTCCCCTATCTGTCTGTCCCTCTCTCTCTCTCCCCCCCCTCTCTCTCTCTTTCTCTCTCTCTCTCTCTCTCTCTCTCTCTCTCTCTCTCTCTCTCTCTCTCTCTCTCTACAACCGCCTCTCACTCCTTTTGCTAATTCTCTCCCCCCCTTCCCCCCCCACACACACACACTCACAAGCGTTTCTTGTTGTGCTCTTCAAGTGGAGGAGGAGGAGGCAGTGAGAACGGGAGAATAAAGAAAGAATGGAAAAAGAGAAGATTGCGTCATTAAAAGGGTAACATAAAATTTAAGCTGTTCGGCGCAGCCAACGGAATTAGCTGGCTAAGTACGGTCGGCGGTGAGAGGGGTAATGAATGTGGACCCGGGTTGGAAGACATATGAAATGTCATTAATGTTAATTCTAATCACTTTTTTTTGGCTATTAAGTTCAAATTAAAATGAAGGGGATGTTAAATGTCACGGTCTGTCCTGGGACCAGGGTCGGAGATTGGGGCGAGCGAGGGTGGGTGATGCGAGGTGGGAGGCGGTGGTGGTGGCACTGGTGGTGGGTGGCGGTGGTGGTGGTGGTGGTTAGGGAGGGTGATGGTGGTGGTGGTGGGAGGTGGCAGTGGTGGTTGTGGTGTTGGGTGGGGGGAGGTGGTGGTTAGGGAGGGTGATGGTGGGTGGTGCTGTTGGGTGGTGGGAGGTGGTGGTGGGTGGTGGTGTTGGGTGGTGGGAGGTGGTGGTGGGTGGTGGTGTTGGGTGGTGGGAGGTGGTGGTGGTGGTTGGGGAGGGTGCTGCTGGTGGTGGCTGGTGGCGGGAGATGGGTGGTGTCAGGCCACAGAATAGGATCCTCATTTGCATCCTTAAGATCAAGCTTAATTCTCTGTAAGTGCGGGCAGATAGAACATGAAGTGGAGTTGATGATGATGATTATGATGATGATGATGGTGGGGAAGAATAGAATGAAAGAACACAGAGCTCCGTTGTGGCTGATCTCCCCCCTCCTCCCCCCTCCTCCCCCCTCCTCACCCTCATTGTTCATCTTCAAGGTTATTTTCTTGAGCTTGCTGTCACACGTCAAACCCCCCCCCCCACCCCTCCCTGTCCTGGCTTCAAGGTTTGTTCTATTTAAGACCAATCATGTCGATGAGGAAATGAATTAATCCAGCTTTAAGTAACAACTTTAAACACACACACACACACACTAGAACACGGCTCTCCCATCTCTCAGACAAATCTGTCCCGAGACACGCGTCGCAAGACAAAACAGCAAAAGAAAGACGGCTGAATTCAATAATCGGTTGGGCTAAATTTAAATAGGGGCGGATTTGACACGGCATAAGAAAACGTTTGAGTGTTTGCAGCAAAGAGCCATGCTGGGCCTGTCAAACAGACCAGCGGGAACAAGGAAACATTGTAAATGAGGTTAAGTCTTAAGACGACCACCACCTCTACCCCCAGCTGCTCCATCACCGCCGCCACCCTCCCCACCACCAACCCCATCACCAGCACCTACCCCGCCACCTCATTCACCACCACCACCACCACCACCACCACCACCACCACCACTTCCATCTCCTCCACCACCACCACTACTGCCTCCTCCACCATTCCCACTACCACCTACAACGCAGACTCATTCACCTCCACCACCATAACCACCACCCCACCACCTCCACCTCCTCCACCACCAACAGCACCACCACCCCGGCCATTGTCAAATTAACCCTTTTACACCCCGGGACATTCCAACTTGTCTCCCAACGGCAACTCTTGCTCTTTGGTTAATAACCCTGTTTTTTTTTGATTTTCATCCTATCTTCCTTCCCTCCTCTGGTCTGCTCTCTCTCCCTCCCTCTCTCTGTCTCTCTCTTCCCCGGTCTGTTTTCTGTTGGGCGGCTGCAGAGGGCTGCGGGAGAGTAAATAACATTTGATATGCATAAACAGGCCCTTCCTATTCATTACTGTCAAGGAGCGGCGGAGCACAGGAGGCTGAGGTCAGCGTGTGAAGGTCCTCCTCAGGCAGGAGAGACGCCCGTGGTAGCTGTCACTCCCCGACACCACCCCCTCATAACCCCCCACGCCCCACACCACAACCACCGTCTTCCCCACCACCACCACCACCACCCCCTCCACCTTCCCCTAACATCAGCACCACCAGCCCCACCCCCCCCCCCCCCCCCCCCCCCCATTAGCACAGGCTCCAGGTCATAACCTTTTCCGTGGCATTTTACGGTTCCAGAACCCTTTGATTAGTGCAATATTTACATATTTCACCGTGGAGAGGGCTGCTCTTGTGTCATAGACACTTGAAGTGTTGTAAATGTGTTTGGCCTTTTGCCTGGAAATGCAGAGAGTGGGACTCAGGCAGTACCTTGTAGTATGTGTGTGTATATATATATATATATATATATATATATAAATAATTGTGTGTATGACCATTTCAATTTTTTATAGGAAGTATATTGTTAAGAGCACCGGTACTATATTTACCCCATTAGCCGGACCCTCCCCTCTCTGAGCAGACGGTGTGCAGTGCAGCATTCCCGTGGCGATCAGACGGAGTACATATTCAAGTGTCATTTGGTTCTGCCGAGTGGCCTTTGTCCCCCATAAGGCCGGCCGCTTAAACAGCCATTACAACGCGCTAGTGGTCCCCGGTGGCAGATACAGATCATACCCTCTGACACAAATGGTCCAGCAAGAGCCATAGAGGGGCGAGAGAGAGAGAGACAGAGAGAGAGAGAGAGAGAGAGAGAGAGAGAGAGAGAGAGAGAGAGAGAGAGAGAGAGAGTGGACCACAGATTTCCTACTCTGATTCCCGGTATGGTTGAGAACACAACGTACGCTGGTGTCATCCTAAGTTCAGGGAAAGAGCAAGAAGAACCACTTGATAAATGCAGAATTGATTTCAATATATGTTTGCATATAAAGGCCTAAATATTTATATACATATAATGTGTCTCACAACCTTACAGACAGTAGAGCTATGAAAGCACATTTGTAAACGAGAGGGGAACAGGTTGAGAAATACATATACTGCATATAGATAGAATAAAATATTATATTTGTGTACATTGTATACTTTGATTCGGTCGATTAAAACGCTAATACAGTGAAAAGCGAAAGCACGTAAACAAAAGCCAGCACAACTCTTTATCGGCGTGTCGCGGGATACACAACAAAAGTCACACAGCGAAAATAAAACAACTGAACTGAAAAAGGGGACCTGATATTCTCTCTATCCGTCACACCTCAGCCAGCCTGACATTTCCCAGCGTCTATCTCCTCTTCCCCCTCACTCAACTCAGTCACTTTCACTCTTTGGCGTGTGACAGAGAGACGAGGTGTCAGCGAACAGGTTGCTGTCTTCATAGCCAGCTCCGGGGCGGGTGGGTGAGGGTGGGCGGGTGGGTGGGAGGGGGGGGGGGGTTTGGTGTCATGTCTGCCTTTCCGGCGTCTGAAGAGCGATGGAGGAGAAGAAGTGACGGGCAGCTGCTGTCTCTCTGTCTCCCTCTCTGCCAGCCCTGCGGGGCCCGGCTGGCATTAACGTCAGGAGCCATGTTTCTCAGAGGGAACCTGCCACTCAGATGTCAGTCATTCACGCACACACACAAAAAAAACCCGCTGAGGCGGCGGTGGACAAGGCTGCCTATGAGGACAACGACAGCGCACCGCACGGACCGGCAGCGATACGGCGATGGAAACCCACCCGCCGCCGCCACCGCCGCCACCGCCGCCACCGCCGCCACCGCCATTTCGACAGGTGGACCCCCCCCACCCCCCCCTTCCTGACTCGTTGAGGGGTGTCTCCATCACTGAATGCTTGAGCACACCTCACTGCGCTTTGCCCGCCGCGGGAGCGCAAGCGCATCTAGAGCCGGGATCATCAACAGAGTTTGGAGTCGTGCGTGATTTTAAAGGGCAAAGGTCACGGTTGGTGCTTTGTCACTAAAGTTAAATGTATGGCTCGTGGCTCGTCGACAAAAACAAAAACCCAAAATCAACCTTGTCTGTGTGATCCCTGTAAAGCTACTCCTTGTTGTTGTTGTTTTTAGAACGTAGCACTTCTTGTAGCTACGGCTATTTGATTGGCTGCTGCCATCATTCTCGGCCTCACTTGTGAGTCCAGTACGGTCTTTCCACGGACTCAATGTAGAGGACGTCTGTGAACCAGTGCAGGGAGGGCCATAATAACACAAGCCTTAATTAAAAACAAACAGACCACATAGTCAGTAAGTGCCGCTTAGGTGTGTCTTTATTGTGGACATGACATGAAGGGTATTTCAAATCATATAATAATAATAATAATAATAATAATAATAATAATAATAATAATAATGTATATAAAAATGCAACAGAACTGAGAATGGCTCAGACGAGGTAGAGGTCACATCCACTTGCTGGCTCGTAAAGTTATTACATCAGAAAAAACAAAAACCCAAACAAACAAACAAACCCAGAATAAAAACACACAACACTCCACCCACCGAGCCCTGGCCTGTTATCATTTGGAAATGTTAATAAATACAACCAAGTACACTGTGGACATGTACGGTATTCTACTGTCAATTAACCACGACGTCCATGACAAAGACAGCCAACAGACAGAAATAATACAACTGAAAAGGCATCGTTGGAAAGAACACACAACACCGGAAGCTGGGGAACAGCTTCCCTGGAATGCCCTCCATAACGGCTTCTTGGACCAGTGAATGGGGGAAAGACCTAAAGCACACTTTTACACCTGTATGAAAATATAACAACTACTGTACCGGTAGCATTATTTCCATGTTTAAACAGCATGGCTAACAAGCTGCGTCATACAGCCACCACACACGTCTCAAGATCATCAAATCAATAAATCATTGTTAAATGTCATTAAAATAAAACAACAACCCCAAAGTAAATCTATCAACTCATAACCGTTAGGAGGCTAAAATAGCGCAAATAGGACATTGAACAGAATTAGCTGGCACATTCAGACATAAATTAGCCTAGAATCAGAGATGGGTGTTAAAGCAGCAAGCTAGTCTAAGAGCACTAGTTATATTTGGTATTCAACGCTGTGTGTATAAAAGGGTTTGGTAAGAGTGGAATACAGATATAAAGTTAATATTACACACATACACCCACACCCACGCGCACACACACACACACACACACACACACACACACACACACACACACACACACACACCCCGCTGAATCTCTTCAACATTATTTTTTATTTTTTTCTAAGTTACACTTTGAGGTACAAATTTATAGATTAGGAGTTAATTTGAAAGGGAATTCAACATTGGTATTAGTACTACACTACTCAGTATAGGCTAACATATTCAATTTCAAGTATTTTCATTACTCACACCTTCAATACGCTGTACACACTCACTCACTGTGTGTGTAAGGTACATCAGAGCACACAGTACTGTATGCATTACAAACCACCCAGCAGGTTTTACCACTATTTTTATCATGCGCGTTCCTGTAAAAACAATTGCGATCCCACACAAAGGTGTGAAGTACAGAACGGTTCTCCAGGCTCCTTTATCTTCCCACGGTGTCCGACTCAAAATGGAGGCACAGGAACGAAACGCTGCATTTCCTGACGGTCCGTTACACTCGCTGTACCTATGCATACGTTGAGCATTGAAAGGCCTCACGTTCAAGTCTGTCAAGTCTGTTCACCGACGCCTCCAGTCACAGATGGGGCATGGTTTGTTTTTTGTTGTTTTTTTATTTATTTATGTTGTTTTTTTTGTATCTGGTAGGTCAGTCCGGGAGAGGAAACAGAAATACTGAAGGAAAAACATTCTGTCCAAAAACCCAGCAACAAGCAAAGCCTCTCAGGTTAAAAACTGAGCTGAAAAGAGTGTAACGGTGACGGGGAAAACAAAAACTAAATAGGAACCTTTTTTTTTTTTTTATATCCCAAAAGAGGTAGGCTAGAATGTAAATCATCTAGGCAGGATCATACATTGAGGTTGATCAACCTCCTAGCCAGTATGCTGCGTTTAAGCTGAACAAACACAAATGCACACACACACACACACACACACTCTAACAACCCTCACACACACACATACACACACACACACACACACACACACACAGAGCAAAGCAGTGATGGCTTTGTTATTCAATAGGCTCCACAACAACATCTCTATCTCCCTCGAATCCCTGAACTAAAATCTCCTGAAGCCTGACCCTCTTGATCTTTCAGCTGCGCCTGTCGGTCTGCGTGTGTCTGCCTCTCTCTCTCTTTCACTTAAGACTCAGTCTCCCCTGCCTCTCTCTATCTCTCTCTCTCCCCTTCCCCTCGCAGGAATCTGCTTTCCCATCACCATTAAGTCAAGCACACAGAACAACAAGAAAATAAGCCACATGTTTAGCTGGGACTGGCTACACACAACTGTATTCTCTTCCTCCGCTTTTTTTGTTCTTTCAACTACAGAGGTGAGGTTTATATATGAAATTGGGGGGCGGGGGGTCAGGAATCCTGGATCTGCGTAGCGAGCGTTGGAAGTGCTGGGTTAACGGCAGCCCCCCGGCCCCTCCCTCCCTCACGGTAACGTTGGGAAACAGCCTGCACTCATCTCGCCGTACTCTTTTAAATGGACAATAATTGAATGGCTGTTAAAACCGCACGCTCATTTATATCGTCCATTAAAAACGCACACTCTTTTTAATGAGCAGTAAAGCAGACACCCCCTCTTCCAGTCATTAGCTCTGCTCCCGCTCTCTCTCTCTCCCTCTCTCTAACTTTCCCTCTCTCCCGCTCTAACTGTCGCTCTTTTAGCACCCTTGTTCTCCAGCTGTCTTTCTCTCTCTACCCGCTCTCTCTCTTATAGGTCTCTCTGGGTCTCTCTCTCTCCCTCTCTCTCTTGCTTTATGGTGAGCTGAACAGCCTCTGAGTACACTCATGTTAATGTACTTCATGTTCTCACTTTACACACACACACACACACACACACACACACACGCCTTAATTTCCATCTCGTTAACTTTGTTCTCTTTAGTGGGGGGAGGTGGGATGTGTATGTGTGTGTGTGGGGATGGGGGGGACTAGAGGAAGTGGGCCTGCAGTGTCCTGGAGGATGTGTGTGAACGTTATTCTCATCTTGTCCGGACATGCGGTCTCTCTCCACTCTCCTGAGTGAATGCACACACACTGTTCCCCTCATCAGCTCAACAGACACAGCTCAAAAGTCACGTCTCACCTTTTCACACAAGTGTGTTTGTGTGTGTGTGTGTGTGTGTGTTCGAAAGCACATGAGTCCTTAAAAAAAATATAGCAGTTTTTCATTCATTTTTCTTTTTTTTTTAACTTTCTCCTATTTTTTTTGCGTGAACGTACATAAAATACGAGGAATCCTTTTTTCTTCCTCAAAATGAGCTAAATCAGTGTTGCCTGTGGTTAAAGGGCTGTGATTGGCCGCCCGCTGTGGGGCGGCCTCTCGGAGCGGCTTTGTTTCCTGTTTGTGGGGGGGGGGGGCGGGGGGGGAGAGGGTTGGGGTGGAGGTTGGGGGTTCCTGGTTTCCGACCCTGCGTTCAACTGCCAAATTTCCCCCGATCTGGCCAATCAAGTCTGATGGCGGGTCCTGTCCCTTCTTATCGGCATCGGCAGTTCTACGTTGGATGGGTGGTGGATGGTGAGGTCGGGTGTCTGGGGGCCTCTTGTCTCTGCCACGGGGCCAGGGTCCGGGCCGCTGCTCCGGGGGAGCAGGCCGGGTTGGACAGGGTGGTGGTGGTGGTGGACGCTCTCCATGTGGGCCTTTAGGTTCCCTTTCTGAGAGGCTCGGTACGGGCAGAGGAGGCAGCAGAACGGTCTCTGGCCTGGATGGGGAGGTGGGGACACAGTTACACAGAACGTTAGAGGAGGTGGGGGGGGGGGGTATCG
Organism: Micromesistius poutassou; assembly: GCF_964030765.1. Taxonomy (NCBI): domain Eukaryota; kingdom Metazoa; phylum Chordata; class Actinopteri; order Gadiformes; family Gadidae; genus Micromesistius; species Micromesistius poutassou. The sequence continues at coordinate 10,269,467 of NC_140278.1, forward strand.
TCACAGAACTGTTGAGGATGAGGTGGTAGAGGATAGGGCGGCGGCGGATACAGAGGTGCAGAAAGGTTCAAACCAAACCAACACCCACAAAGACAATATAGAAAAACCAGGCTAATTGGGAGGCCCTTGTTAGAAACTCTGAACAAGGCTTCAAACCACTTCTAACTTCTATGTACACAAAGCACCTACTGACTGCCCAGATGTTACTAAGAGTCCCTACATGTGATTGTTCATTTGCTTGTTAACGATTAAAACCATCCAAACCGGGAGAGCAGGCGAGTATGTTGCATTTCAGACAAGCTGATCACTGTATTTGTGTATTTCTTTCCTTATGGACCCGATTTGAACTTTTCTAGGCTTCTATATATTTCTACTCCATAATGGGAGCAAGCGTAACATTTTGTTAACTTTGCCCTGTGTAACCTGACCCAGATCAGACGAGAGAGAGAGCCGCTCCTCTCTTCCGCTGCTCCTCCTTCCTGGGAGAGAGACGTCTGCCATCTGGAGTGGAGAACGCTTCTCATCCCAGCCTCTCGACACCCCGAGCAGTCCTACTTTTCCTCTCTCTTCTCCTCCCCTCTCCACCCATCTCCTCCCATCTCCATACTCTCCCCCTTCAGCCTTCTCCATCTCTTCCCCTCTCCCTCTCTTCCCCCCTCTCCCACTCCTCCACTCTCTCCCTCTCCTCCCTTTCTCCTCTCCTCCCCTCTTCTCTTCCCTATACTCTCGCTCTCCCTCTTTCTATCAACACAGCCCACCAGCCCACATCCTGCACATGCCTTCCACGCGCACACACACACACACACACACACACACACACACACACACACACACACACACACACCCACACACCCACGCTCAACCATCTCTTCTTCTAATTAGAATGACCTACAGTGGCACAGGCAACTCCACCACAAACATGCAACACACGCAAACGCACACACGTGTACACCTGAACAAAATAAATGAGATTGCAATTTAATTGCACCTGATTATCATTTTGATAAATTGAAGAATATCAAAGCGGCCAAACAAATGATTCTCTTTGTAAAAGCCCGCCCCCCTCCCCCACCCTGAAGAAGAAGGGAGATGTAGCGGTTATCATACATCATCTTAAAATGCAACATGGTGAATAATGCACTCAGGAGAGAGAGAGAGAGAGAGAGAGAGAGAGAGAGAGAGAGAGATAGAGAGATCTAAGGTACTATTAATGACGGCAGTCTCCCTAATGAACCTGGAGTGGTCGTGACGGGATGTGAAAACAAAAAAGCAAAACGGCGACAACGGCGGCAAATCGGCCCAAACACACCGAAACAGAGGAGCTAAACTCCACGACAAAACCAACATAGAGGACAGGACGGATGCCAGGACGAGCAAGGGGAGGGGGGGAGGGGGGGGGGCGAGATGATAGGAGGTGGATGCAGGAGGTGAGCGGGTGGTTGATGTTTTGCAGCCGGCGTGAGTGTGTGGCGGGGTGGGGTTGTGGTGTGTTATACCGATGTACTATATTACACTAAAGGTTATTGTCACCGTAAAGCTCACCGCTGCTGCTTTCTAATTGGACACCTCTGCCGCGCCCGCTGCCATCAATCGCGGGCCGTGTTATAAATCTCTGCGCCGTGCGTGCATTTGTCGCTTTGTGCGTCCGTATTTATGTGTGTGCGTGATTAATTAAGATGGAGGTCTGCGGCGTCGTCCTGGCTCTTTTTCTCTTCAAATGTCAACGCCGAGCAGATTTACTTTTTACTCATAATTCTGTCTCAATCTCCTTCCCTCTCTCTCTCTCTCTCTCTCGCCGTCTCTCTCTCTCTATGTCTCTCTCTCGCCCTCTGTCTCACTTTCACTTTCAGTAAGCCCTTGTTGATGTCACTCTGAAACCGTTCCCTCCTGTGACGGCGGCGTACCGACGGTTCCATCTGGTACGAGCACCCGTACCAATGCTCCGCTCCTCTGTTACTCATACCACACAGGACCTTTATGTCGTTTCCTGTTTGGTGAAGCCGAGGTGAAACCGCCGCCGGCTGCAATTTCAATCGATGCGAACGACGGCACACAAACAAACAGGAAACGGGTGAATAAATATCTACAAATAATTCTGCAAAGGGAGGAATCACGAAACAAACCAAAGAAAGACGACCGTTAACCGACGAGAGCAGAGCACACGCGACTGGCCCGCGGCGACACGACGCACACAGGAGCCGCGGGCGCAGGGTGCTCGAGGGTGGGGGGGGCGTCGTGGAGGGTGGGAGGAGGTGGTGGTGGGTAGGGGTGGGGGTGGGGGTGGTTAAGAGAGACGTACTTGTTTGGGTGGAGCTTCGGCGTCGGCGGCGGTAGCGTGAGGGTCGGCTCCTCGGTGGAGTCCGTTAAAATCAAACCCAACTGCAGGAGAGAGGGAGGAGGAAGTGGGGGGGGAGGAGGGGGAGGGTGGAGAAGGAGGTGGGGGTAAGGAGGGAGAGGAGTCGGGGGTAAGGAGGGGGGAGGCTGGTTATAATCTGGGATACAGCAGTCCTACTGTGTTGTAGGGGAACTTCTGAGGAGAGACGGCACAGAGGAGCCTGGGCCGGGAACCAGGAACTGAAATGGGGTGGGGAGTTATGCCTTGTTTCCTGCTGAGATATTCTACCAAAGAGAAACTCATTCACGTGATCGGCTGAAGCTTTCAGAAGGGGGAATTTAATAAGGGTATTCTCACAGTGACCAGTCTACACGGTGATGATTTGAAGCCTTTAAAGGCACATTGTTTTTGCAGTTTACCGCTGAGTTTGTGTACCAGATCCCCGCCTCCAGCAAACACGGTCGAAAAACAAACACAAAGCGAAAGACGGTGAAACGGCCCGTTCACCACCGATTTGAGCTTGCCTGCCATCAGACTTGAGATATTAATCTCAAGATATTAATCTCAAGTCTGATTCGTGAGACTGGGGGGCTAGAACTCCCCCCACCCACCCCTCCCCTAACCCGCCTTCCTCCACCAGCACATGGTAGCATTATGCCACCAGCGCTGATACAGTCGGCGAATGTGGCGTTGATGATGATGGTGACAGTGGTGACGGTGATAATGGTGGTGGTGGTGGTGAGGAGGAGGAGGATGATGATGAAGCATGGTGGCGTCAGGCCAGTGATTTAATGTGACGGATGTTAATGGAGGGCCTCGGGGTGGCTGCCCTTTTCTGTGTGTGCGCGTCCGTGCAAAGAGGACCGACGGTGACAACATTAATTACAGCTCTGCCAGTGTTTACCAAGTCTTCCAAGTGTCTGTGCATGTGTGTGCGCATCTGTTTGTGGGTTCCTGTCCCTGTGTGTATATATATAATAGTGAGTGTGTTTCTTAGCATGTGTGTGTGCGCGTGCGTGTGTGTGTATGTGTGTGTGTGTGTGTGTGTATGTGGTGTGCATTTATGCATGTATGTGGGAGTCAGTGTGTCTGTATGTTTATTCAAGCAGTTGTGTGTGTGTATGCACCTGTTTTTGTGTGTGTGTGTGTGTGTGTGTGTGTGTGTGTTTGTGTGTTTATGCATGTGCGTGTGTGTGTGTGTGTGTGTGTGTGTGTGTGTGTGTGTGTGTGTGTGTGTGTGTTTATGCATGTGTGTTTATGCACCTGTTTTTGTGTGTGTGTGCGTGTGTGTGTGTGTGTATGTGTGTGTGTGTGTGTGTGTGTGTGTGTGTGTGTGTGTGTGTGTGGTTAGAAATGTATGTGTGTGTGTGTGTGTGTGTGTGTGTGTGTAGGTGTATGTTTATGCATGTGTGTGTGTGTGTGTGTGTGTGTGTGTGTGTGTGTGTGTGTGTGTGTGTGTGTGTGTGTGTTCATATGTGTGTGTGTGTGTGTGTGTGTGTGTGTGTGTGTGTGTGTGTGTGTGTGTGTATATTAACAACAGGGCTGGGGGGCTGGGTGGGCTCTCTCTGCATCACTTACCACTTGCCCTCTGTCACTTAGAATCACTGGCCGTGCCACATATCATTCACACTCCATGTAAAGAACCTACTTATCTCAATGTCAGGGCTGATCACTGCTGGCCAGGCTGACGGACATGACAGCACAGGACAGGAGACAGGAGAGGAGAGAGGAGATAGGAGAGAGAAAAGAGGAGAGAGGAGAGAGGAAAGGTGAGGAGGAGGAGAGGAGAGGAGAGACAGGAGTAAGGGTTAGTGAGAGGGGAAATGGAGAGGAAAGAGGGAGAGGAGCTCAGAGGAGAGGAGAGGGGAAAGGCGAGGAGAGGAGAGGAGAGGAAAGGAAAGGAGAGGAGAGGAGAGGAAACAAAAGCGGTAGGTAACAGGAGGAAACAGAGGGAAACAGATAAGGTTGGCAAAGATAAAAGAAGAAGAAAAAAGGGAGAAAGAAGAAAAGGATACATGTGGGAGTTGAGATAAAGGAGGTGATGAATCGGGGAAGGAATGGAGGAAACACTAGAGGGGCCGACGCACAGCGGTGCAGAAGAGACGGCGGGGAACGGTAGCCGACGGGAGGGTGTCTGAAGCAGCCTGCTCTGGTGAATGGCATGGCAGGGAAGCATGCAAATGGATTCACAACGTTTGGCGTGGACAAATGTGGCCACGCTTCATTAGAATGCACAATTCCATCCTTCTAATTGACATGTGATTAATAATGTATATCATTTGTCACAGGTCAGTATCCCGAGCAAATCATTGTTTCTGTTTATAAAAAATAGAGACAGCTGCCGGGCCCGGGGCGGGGGGAGAGAGGGGGCCGCAAGCCGGCGGTCGTACCAAGAGTACACAACACACATCTATTTTGATTTATTTTGCAAATGCAACAACAGTTTTAAGATTTATGGTGTGGTGATGAAATAGGGTTGAGGGAATGAAGAAGGGAAACGACCAATCTGTTAAGAAAAAATAACGACATTCCTGTCTCGCTTTTGTATTTAGTTTGGACCAGATAAAAAAAAAGGAAGTCGATGTGGGTGAGTTGGGGTGGGGGAGTGTTGTGCATAGGTGGGGGGTTAATAGGTGAGTGTCATAACATTTGGTTGTGGGTTTGAAGTTGGTTAGGGTTGGAGTAATCTGGGATCCAGCAGTCCTACTATGTTATAGCATTACCTCTGATCCAGCAGTCCAACTATGTTATAGCATTACCTCTGATCCAGCAGTCCAACTATGTTATAGCATTACCTCTGATCCAGCAGTCCTACTATGTTATAGCATTGCCTCTGATCCAGCAGTCCTACTATGTTATAGCATTACCTCTGATCCAGCAGTCCTACTATGTTATAGCATTACCTCTGATCCAGCAGTCCTACTATGTTATAGCATTACCTCTGATCCAACAGTCCTACGATTTTATAGCATAACTTCTGGTCCAGCAGTCCTACTGATTATGGCTGAACTTATGGGGGTGGGGGCGGCATAGAGCACACAAACATGGAAGTGCTGGCGCGGATTAACGCCTGTTTCCTCTTTGGTTATGGAGATTCATCTCAGATGAAGACATTTAAATGAAGAAAACTTGGATGAAGCTTTCAGAAGGGTGTGTATTTCTACAGTTGCCAGTCTACACACTGATTTGAAACCTTAATATAACCTTTTTTACAGTTTACTAGCCACGTTTGCGGTCGCTGTTAATAGCCAATTACGTGCATACAGATCCCCGTCTCCAGCAACAGGATTGGTTGAAACAAATATGAGTCTATAGAAAGTGAAACCCATTCATCCAGATTTGAGTTTGGCTACAATTTGTGAGACACGGTCAGGGCATGTTGAGTCTGTGTGTGTGTGTGTGTGTGTGTGTGTGTGTGTGTGTGTGTGTGTGTAGTGCTGTTTACCTGTATGAGATCTCATGTGGGTGCGAAGGTGGCTTGGCTGGCTGAAGCTCTTTCCACATTCGTGACACGCGTAGCCCCCCTGTCGCATCAGAGACCGCAACATCCCTACACACAAGCACAGACACACACACACACACACACACACAAACATATTACAACAGAGGAAAAACTGCACATTAATTACTGTATAATTATTAAGGCTGTCACGATTCGTTGACTCTGTCGACTAATCGCAACTTAGAAAATGGCTGTTTAATTAATACGTCAACGTTATCATTTATTAATATGTCAAGAAGATATGGCTCTTTTCAACGATGCTCAGATTATGAAGATAATCCTTATTAGTAGCCCCCTCACAGTGTATGCATGAATCTTGGTGTTTTGTGTTTTTTTGGGGAACTAAATTGGTGGGATGTGTATTAAGACAGAGCTGAGAGACTTGCTGAGTGTGCAGGTGTCTGCATCGGGGCTGTCACTTGCGATATACGTCAGCATAATCGACGAGGAAAATAACCATTAGCTGCAGCCCTAATTATTATGATGGATTATTATCTTGTTAAAAAAAAAAAGGATTTAGACCAAAGCAATGCAGCGATTCCACGTCAAATGGGTCACCAGACAATCAGTCTAAAATCGGCTAATGCTAATGTCTGTGTGGGCTGATGGATCGCGGCGGCCCATCCCACCTGCTGATAGGACCTCCAAGGATAACATGCATATATTGTCAGGGTAGTGCTGTCCACCTAAGAGCTGTTGGCTCTCTCTCGAGCCGAGCCACAGTGCGTGGATGCCATACGAACCGAAGGCTATCCCACAATAAACTCCTGCCCAGGTTAGCATCATGCTAGCTGTAACCGCTATGTTTGTGGCATGAACCTGCTGGCTC
>NC_140278.1:10276332-10481332 GCF_964030765.1 Micromesistius poutassou
GGAAGGAGTGATTGAGGCGGAATGATATTTATAACATCTCGGTGGCTCTACTTATTGGGTTCCAGTCCAATTTGGTGTCCGCGCAGGAAGGACGTGCCTCCCGCTTCGTTCTGTATTACGACTTTATTCATTCGCGTTTGTTACAATCGCAACGTTGGCGCTAACACTGCTGTGTTGCTGCTATACATGCTAACTCGCTAAAGCGTTAGCACTGTTTGTTTGGGTGGCCAGGGTGTTGAGAGACTCCCATCTAGCCGAGCAGTGCGCGGCAGTTGCGGCTGCTGTCCAACAATCAAATGTCCTCACCTGGCGCACAACAACCACACGTTAAGACGAGGATGCTCGTTGTGACCATTAGCTTGCTGCCCCGCAGGTGCCGTTGCTACTTGTGTTAAGTTCGGTGGCAGCAGGTGCCAGTGCTCGTCAATCATCATCAATTTGTGCGTACACAATAAACGCATACACTGTCTCACGGTTTTCAAGTCGTGGAAGTGCAAAAACGTGTGACAACCGGTGTAGAGTTGCCCACTCCAGATGCGATTTATGCGACGGAACGGTGCAGAAAGACCCTAGCTACTTTTGATGGGGCTCCGTAGATTACGTCAAGGGTCAATTCACTTTGCATGCAAGGGTCGCGCATGTCACTGCACACGTATCTCTTCGCTGTACAAATACAATTAAAGCGACTATTCAATGTACGTTGCTAGGCAGCGTGCACTGTGGGTGAGTGTGGGTGTAGGATAGTGATTGTAAGGGTTAAAGATGATGACAAATCTGGTCAAAAATGTGTTCTAAGTTGTAATTCTGCATGTTTTAATCTTGTATAAACCGACTATATGAATAATAAAAAAATCAATCTAATAAAGTTAGTAATTAATTTAATTTGTTATGTAGTAATAAACCGAGTAGATGACATAACAAATCAAACAACAAAAACTGCTCTTAAGAAACGGCATCAACATTTTCAGATGAAGGTAGAGGGGAGGATTATTACATTTATTTTCAATACAGTCTGGTTCGAAGTTGAATTATTCTTTATTAATAGCTAATAATAATGGGTGAAAATAAAGATGAAATGGAAGTTCTAGAGCTTCGGACCAACTATAGACATCTAAGCTCTTCTCCCTGAAAATCAGAAGACAACCCAAGTGAATCCAAGTCGGAGAACTGCAACGATGGAGAGGTCCGGGAGAAGACATGCAACATGTGCTCTCAGGTGTTCACCACAGAGAGCCAACTACAGAGGCATCTCCGCGACCACGAAGCCAACGACAAGGCAAGTCAATCCAGCACTTTGTAACCATGGAAACTATGTTGACGTGCTATACAAAACGCAGCACATACGTTCTCCCTTGGCTTCCTTTTTTTTTTTTGGCGTCATTATTCTACAGGCTTTGAATAGTGAATCCTAAATACTAATACTGTGTTTTAGATGACTTTGGATACTGTTATCCATAATTTAACTGATTGTGAACAAAAGTTACTAACTATGTTTTTCTATATACTTCCTCATGCAAAATGATATCCTAGTTGGAGCATTCAGACCGTGTTTCATTCAAGTCTATTAGGTAAAATCCATATTGGGCCAATAGTGAGTAAACAGAAAATATTGTAGCTTCAAATTATGGGTATCTCTCTGTTGGTTGGTTTTACTTTTGTGTGTTGGTCTTAAAGCGCTGGAGCTTGTGCTACCTAGAGGTAAGAGGTACTGGTGCAGTGTTCCAAGTGGGTGGGCAACATTACACAACTCTTGGTTGCTCTCCTTGGTTTGGCAAATGTGCAAGAATTGATGGTACACACCTGGCAGCCCGCAGCCAGTTACACTGAAAGGTCATCAAAAAACACTCACCACTGTGTTCTTACAAGTGTTTCAGAGATATTGACACAGTTTGGATGCATAATGAGCCTTTAGTAGCAACTCAAACAGCTCAAAAAAAATCTAAGACATGAAGGTTAAGTGGGTACGGCTGGGGGATCACCCAAGATGGACTGGAATTGGTGAATAATCAGTGCAGCTGTGTGACATTTTAACAGTATTTGAAATGTGAATGTTTCTAAGGTGCTGTTGGTACACACACGTCTGTCATATTTATGTGTGGGTGGTTTAATAGTGTTTGAGTTTCAAAATTAAAGTAGACTGATCGTTAGTGAGTGTGTGTGTGTGTGTGTGTATATTTGTTCTTAGAGCCAGTCACACAGTATTAAAGATTCAGTCCTCAATAATGTCTGACAAAATACTAACTTTTAAAGACCAAGTTTTTTCTTATGTGTGTATTCTTATTGTAAATGCACATTATTTGTGCTTGTTAATTTAGTATATTGTTTAGAGTATAATTCATAATATATTAATGAATACATATATTTTAATTCAATATGGGGGTTTACTATGTGTTTTTTTGTTAATACAGATAAAAAAACATTATCAGGAAGCTGCAAAACTGGCAGCCTCTCTCTGATGTCTAACAGCATACATTTTATTTGAATAGTGTAATAGTGTAAATTAATAGTGTATAATAATCATAATATGCATAAAAGCTCCATGCGATAGCTTGGAACTACGAGCACAAAAGGCTGTCCATTAACCGCTCTGTTTACTGAAATGTGAACACTTGTGTTACTGTGTTGTGTGTCACTGCTATCTTGTTTAAATTATCTCTTTAACAACCTCTCATTGCAATTTACTGATGCATACCTTACTGTTTTTGTTATTGCTCACTTCAGAATTCATAACATATATTAATTTTGAGACCAGTCCGTTCTTTTTTTATTGCAGGCAATTCAATTTAGTTTTTCTATTCTGCTTGAATCCTCAATCATCTGGTGGTTTTTAAAGGTACATAAATGCACATACAATTACTGTTTATTTAACCGCAGTGCCTCCCGATTCCAAAAGCACGGTTGAACTTGAGCGAATCCTGGTCTCCTGTGGGTCTCATAAATATTGTATTGTATTCTCCCTTGTTTCCTCGCTCTTGACCTTACAGCCTCACCGATGCGACCAGTGCCCCCAGTCGTTCAACGTGGAGTTCAACCTCACCCTTCACAAGTCCACGCACACGACCTCCGACCCCACCTGTCCTGTGTGCCATAAGAAGTTCTCCCGAGTGGCGAGCCTCAAAGCGCACATCATGCTGCACGAGAAGGAAGAGGTGAGTCCACTTCATGGTGGATGACTGAATACATGTTTTATTGAGAAAGGGTGCATGGTATAGAGCAGGGCGTCTCGACCTTAGGGTCACGATCCCATGTGGGGGCATGCTGATGGAGTTGCGGGAAATGTTCTCCGTCGGGACCTAGGACCATATGTATGGCAGAAGAACATTTATTATTATTATTATTATTATTATAATGATAATGACGACGATTATTATTATAGTGTATTTGATGAGATGGGGTCACAAAATGTAAAACCTGAAATGGGTTGCAGATCAAATAACGATGAGAACGCCTGACATAGAGGTTCAGGAGTCCAAAACGTCTCCAAACAAATCAATGCTGTAAAAGGTCCAAAATGAACTGTTCTGTTGAACCATTGAGGAACCAGTCTATTGAATTAAAACGTTACCCACTTTAGAAACCCGATTTGTTCAAGAGCAACGTGAACCTCAGCTTCACCACGTCCAAATGAAATGGGACCCAATTCTAAAAGAAGCTGGGGTTAGTTGATCTTGAGTAATGCTGTTGGTTTGGTTTGTAACTGCTCCCTCTGAGGACCTCGTATCATGGAGTGGAAGCCCACTTCGACATTTATTCAGCAAGTTCCTATCATCCGTTCCTTTATACCATTTTGCTGCCGCCGGTCACCAGCCCAATCCAATCAAACGCTGATCCTCCTACAGAACCTGATTTGCGGCGAGTGCGGCGACGAGTTCGTCCTTCAGAGCCAGCTCTCGGCCCACCTGGAGGAGCACCGCAAGGAGCTGTCTGGGGTCAAGGTGTACACCTGCAAGGCGTGCCGAAAAGAGTTCCTGACCTCAGCCCAGCTGAAGGAGCACATGAGGAGCCACGTCCGGATGAGGTGAGACACCTGGCGGTGGCGGCTGAGAGCGTTGCGGTCGCTCGACGACAAAGTCAAGGTTTTCTTGTGATTATCCAGGGAAGCGGCTCGCTGAGGAGTCACGGCTTCAGCTGGATACACACGGCCCAAAACACACCGGTGATCAGTCGCATCGCTTTAGAATGTCAATATAATGGCAAAGAGGAAGTTCAGGCCTGTATTAATGCGACGTTAGGCACTTTGATTTGCATTCGGTCGTTAACGGAGCTAACCTCGCTGACATCACGTGCAAGGGGAGAAACATTCTCAATATAGTTGAATCGCTAAAGGTTGGGTCGATGGGGGTTTAATCAAGTGAAGCGCCAGCAGTTTAGACTATAAACTAGGTCTGGGTGATATGGCTGAAAGACGTATCACGATATAACTCGATCATATTGATTGATAACTATTGATAATTTGAATGACTCAAAAATACTAGGAATTACCATGCTGGATTTAAACGCTTCTTTTTAACACTTAATATGACCTTCCACTGTTCTTCATTGATAAATACTCCAATGTCGAGTAAGATGTCTTCTTAAGATGGTTTGTGCTCACTCCCCAGAACACTCACCGCCAATACCAGGAACTACAAGAAATACATAGATCGGAGCGGCTTCACAAACAGCTGTCACCACTGTGGGAAGACCTTCAAGAAGCCCAGCCAGTTGGTCCGCCACATAAGAATACACACTGGTTAGTGCCGGCTTAGTGGATGCATATACAGTACATCCATTCATACATCCATTCATCCAGTCATCCATGCGTTGACCATCAAACCATCCATCAATTCTTCCATCCATCCATCCATCCACCTGATAGCTGAGAAGGGTAGCAGCTTCATGTTGTGTTACACGTCCGGCCTACAGGGGTCTTCAGTGATAAAAAAAAAAAGTTTTTTTTTTATGCTTTATTATAGAGATAGACCGAAATGTATGGGAGATAGAGGGGAGGACATGCAGCAAAGGACCACGGGCAGGAATCAAACCCGGGTCGCTGCGATCAGCACTGGGCCTTAATGTTACACTCTCTACCGGGGCGCCCCCTCCACTGACTTGTTTGAATTGATAACTCTAATTCAAGTTCAGTTCAAGAGCATTGCACTCACAACAGCAGCTGTTGTATAAACACCCTGTATTATTTTGTTTTGTCACACAATACAAATCACCTTATTGTTACCGTGTGGTACAATACATCAATAAATCATGAATTCTGCAAAGGTTGAACAAAAGTGCCGTGACCTTAATTTACATGAGAACCATGCCTACTTGGATCAAAATGAACACTACCAGACAGTTTTGTTATCTTTCATATAAATGTACCTCGAAGTACCTAATTATGCACATATTTTTCCCACTGATCTCCAGAATGTGCCTGACATTCAGAGTTGTTTTTCTTTGTCTGCTTCAAAGTGTAAGAGATGGCGGACGTACGTAATCGTTAAATCTTTTCAAACAACGTTTTTCTTTTTTAAATGTCACCCTTGTCATTGCTTGACTATGAAGCCAGCCCCACAAAAAATATAGAGACAGCATTGATGGATGGCTGCCAAGCAACGATGTCTCTCGGCTCGTGCGTCACGCCACTGTCACACCAGGGTTCAGATCACAGGGCCAGTGGCAGCCATACCGGAGCTCCTCCACATGTTCATTCGTCCAGTCTCCTGGCTGGAGGGCTAATGGGGGATAGAGAGTTCGGCTCCGTGCTCTGAATCCTAAGCAGATGTTTGTTGGAGTGACGGGGCAAAGGGTTGCTCGGGGCGTACATGTGTGACACTCAGGCGGGAAGCAAACAAACAAGCAAACAAACAGACACACATAAACACACAATATTTCACACACACACACACACACACACACACACACGCACACACACACAGTAAGAAGAGTTACATTTACACTTAACATTTTAACAGTGCAACACACTGCATTGAATGTGCACTATCAACAATCTCACTATAACACTTGTTGTTGCTCTTTGCTGCCATCCTTCCCCTTTCTTTCTCTCTCCTTCTCTCTTCATCTCTCTCCATCTCTTTCTCCATCTTTCTCTTCCGCTCAAAGGGGAGAGACCCTTCAAGTGCCCCCACTGCAGCAAGGCCTTCAACCAGAAGGTGGTGCTGCAGACCCACATGGTGAAACACACTGGGGAGAAGCCTCACCTCTGCATGTTTTGCCCTGCATCCTTCTCCCAGAAGGGCAATCTGCACTCCCACGTCCAGAGAGTCCACTCGGAGGTACAGAGGGTTGGTGGGCGGGTCGATGGCAGGGTGATGGTGTCTAACTGCTAAATGTTTTTCCTCCGAAGCAGCTGTAGTAAGGTTAAAGTCAGTCTCCAGCTGCAGAAACGCTATTGTAGTCAACTGTAGCATCTGTGTTTTTATGTGGAAAACCTGCATTTAACCTGAAATTAACATTTGGAACTGGCATTGCATTGCTTGTTTTAAGGAGCACTTGTTTGTCCTTTTGTAACCATCCAGTTTTCAGGATTGCGTAATTTCCATGTTTTTATTTCCATTGGGTGTTACACAAAGGTAGACACTTATGTGTATTAAAACACATGCTTCAACATAATCATTTAGAGTTATGATTCATAGGACCCATTCTTCTGAATTCCACAAATTAAAGCATTGTGCAGGTGTCTAAACAAATAAGACACCTGCATAATGTGTATTTGAATTATGTTATATCGTATGTATGGGCGTCGCCACAATATAATTGGGGGGGTCACGTCCCCCTCACCTTAAAAAAAAAAAGTAGTGTGGGTCCCCCCCAACATTTGCCATCAAAAATATTAGCGCATGACTGGTCTACTAGTCCAGTGTTTTTTCCATTGCTTCACAATCAAATCCGTTCCACTTTATCAGTAGGGGGTATACCCATATCAATAGAAATCCACTCCGCATTTTCATGGTTTTCTAACACACACAGCCGCATCATGCACGCATATTCAAAACATGCGAAGCAAGCCTGTTGAGAGTCGGCTCAACAAAAGCGACAGACTTCAGCAACAAAGTCATTGTCAAAATGACCAGCTTTAGCTGAAAAGGCTTTCTTTCTGTTCAGATATTTAGCCTATACTTTAGTGCCAGGTCATGTTGTTAACTTGTTAATTTAATCAAAAAAATGTAAACATAGCCTAGCCTACCAGGAAACCTGTGAGCCTAGGCTGGTCTCCAACATTGACTGTTCCACAGACGAGATGGACATAAGGAATTTTTAGTTTATTTCACCAAAATCCTTGCATTTTACTTGGTTTTGCAGTTGTATTTAGTCATTGTTTTATGTTCTGCAAGGCACTGAATTCTAAGGTTGATTCAAATTTAGGCTCTGAGTAGCCTATGTACACATTTTATCTTTCCTCCTAACTTTTTTTGGATTTTTTGATGCATGACATTAATGTAGGGCTATATGTTGCCTCATTCTTTTCTAATTCACTTAAAGTTGTCAGTGTCAGTCCTCTGTGTATTACACCAGAACATAATAGTAGCCAGTAACCGGCACACCACGCCGGTTCCAAGGATAAACAGTGAAAGAGGGAGATCATTTTAAATCTAAAAACATGGTAAAATGCACCAGAATGCGGGAAATTCTACTTCATCTACTTCTTTCAAAGTTTTCTGGAGGAGGACCCCCAGACCACCCGCAAAAATAAGTTCCCCCCCACACTCAAAATGATGCTGACGCCGTTGATCGTATGCAGTGTATTATACTAACCATATTAAGAAAGAGCAACAAACTGCTAAGCAGCTTGCTTCGTAAAGGTGCTGTAGGTAAGATTGAAGAATTATCTTTTTCTAATTTGTTAGAAACGGCATAGCCATCCATCAGCTATTAGTTGAAATGAGCTTTGAGAATATCTGCTTCAAGCAGACTTTTGCCTCTTGCTGAGCCAAGTGGGATTTTAAACTGCACCCAGAGCATTCCTGACCAATCGGAATGTCTTTTCCTTGATTGATTTGGATATTCTATCTTGCGTTTGTGTGTGTGTGTGTGTCTTGCATGTGTGTGAAATGCAACACTTCTCAATAGAGGTGAACCGTAGGGAGGCACACACATTTCTTGGGTTGTTTAGTTTAAAAATATCCTCTCTCTTTGCTGCTCTCTCCCATTACCACCCTCAAATTGTACCTACAGCAGCTTGAATGCACCATTCAATAGTTTTAAAAAAGGTTCTTCGTCATAGAACATGCCTCCCTAATCTCCTTTGTCTGACTCAGTCTGAGCATTTTCGATCAGTCAGTGTCTCCATATGGCAAGGTTTTTTTTTCTTCTCTTTAGCATCTTAACAGACAAAGAGATACAGACATATTATGTGGCCCACTTCTACAGTGATATGTCATTTGTGACGTCCCTACCAGGAGAAAGAGCCTGGGGGTAGTTTTGATTCATCTTAGTACCTCCAGCACCAGGACCCCAGGGGTCCTCACAACACGCCGTCTGTGCACAGAAGACCATTTAGGACAAACAACTTAAACACACACACACACACACACAGTTTTGAATAGCTCCCATATTTAACATCTCCTGTTAGCACAGCTGCAGTTAAGTGAAACCCCAGGGATGTTCCAATCAATTGTTTTCTCCCAGAGTCTTGGATACCTCTCCTAACCACTTTGTCTTCTGCTCTCATAGATTAAGCTGTCTAAAGATTGGTTTTAGTCCAAAGCCCACAAAAACAAAAATCCTGTGAAAATCCAGACTGGACATATTGTTATCCTGCCAACAGGATTGCCTGGAGATGTTGGTCAAATGCATGTAGAATAAGCAGCATTTAAATATGAGAGAGAGAGAGAGAGAGAGAGAGAGAGAGAGAGAGAGAGAGAGAGAGAGAGAGAGAGAGAGAGAGAGAGAGAGAGAGAGAGAGAGAGAGAGAGAGAGAGAGAGAGAGAGAGAGAGAGAGAGAGAGAGAGAGAGAGAGAGAGAGAGAGAGAGAGAGAGAGAGATCACATCAATGAACTCAACGTTGCAGGTCAGTGAAGCTGAGTTTCCTGTTCAACGTGTTAAATGACTGGGCCTCCTCCATTGTCTTTGGACCCACCTGGACCCAACAAGCCAGATATATATGCAAATTAATGGATATCCAATTCAGTTGTCAGTTGTCCTCTCCAAAAGTGACAAGGTGTTTACACAGCCTCAGCCACTGCACACACACACACACACACACACACACACACACACACACACACACACATACCGTCTATTTGACAACATTTATTTGGAAAAGTGTCATTACAGGGTGTCATTAGGCATTACGGGGGCTTTTGTCATACCGAGCAAAGTGCCAATGATGATGGCTGACCGGTTGATTCAATAAGCAGTGGAAATTCAAACAGCAGGGCCAGTTGAATAATGCATCTTATTTGCGGTGTGTTCGTCAATGGCGCTTTCCTGAGAGGACACGGCCCCTAGTAACAACTGGCTTTATGAATAAATTATGGTCAGACGTTATTTGTGAAGCGACTCACGACCAAACACACGCGCAGAGAGATACGAGAGTGGAAAGCGGCGTTATTTGTTCCCCGCATGTTGATGCAAAGAAAGGATCAAGCCAAACATGGTTCCCTGGGTCCTTTCCCAATCTGAGATGGATGGAGCCGCTCCTTGTGATTATGCAGGGCTGTTGAGGGGGGGTCGGCCTGCAGCCACAGGGCTAACTGAGGATAATAGCCATCCGGTCTGTGTTTTCCTGTGCTCCCTCTCAGACCAAAGGCGTGCCACTGTTCCCCTGCATGGACTGCAGCTGTGTGTTCAAGAAGCTGGGCAGCCTGAACGCCCACATCAGCAAAATGCACATCTCCATGATCGAAGAGCCTTCCAGCACCTCGGTGAGAACCCAGTAGAGCGCAGAGCATCAAAGCACAGAACACAAACCTAGAGATTTTTTTAAAGAAAATGTTTTATATGGCACCCACACAAAAATATGATTTATCCTTCCTTGAAGATAGGCAGCAAAACGTAACAGGCTGTTTTATGTGCCTTCCCCAGAACTAAATATTTGCTTGTCTTTCATATTGGGCCATGATTTTGGGTTGTTTATTTGTATTATTTGTCACATCAAAAATAGGGACAGTACATCACCCGCTCCAATTTCATGGAATTGCACACAGACTATTTTTCTACTTCTCTACTTTCTCTGGGGGAAATTAATGTTAAGACAATGCCCTGCATACAAAACAATTTGTCAAACCCATGTTTCCATGAGAAACCAACATAATGAATGTTTTTCAGGACCATGCATCTTTCTTGCCCCAAGCCAATTAACATGGCAGTCTGACTGAAGTCAATTCAGACTCCAATGAACTCAATGGATTAATTGGAAGTTCAGCCCCTCTTGTGAATAATAAACAACAATAAATAAATAACAAATGCGTTGTTTTAAGTAGCTCACGTTATGATAATTTGATCTTCTGTGTCATTACTGGCAGTACTTACAATTCATCTTACATTGATGGCATTTAAGATGCTAAATGCTAAACACACGATTGGTCATTATTTCTGTTTCGTCAGGGGCCATAGAGGAGGGGGGGGGGGGGGGGGGGAAGGGGGGAAGGGGGAAGGGAGAAGAGAGAAGAGAGAGGAGAGAGAGAGAGAGAGAGAGAGACTTAACATACATTTATTGAAATGAAAATCTTGCCCCTTTAAGACAATCTTAGTGCAAGTCCCCTTGGAATTATTGTGCCACTTTAAAATGTGTACCAGTGTGGATACAAAAATGGCAGGCCTTTAATACAAATATCGGCCTGCTAAACTGCACCTCCACCCGTGAACATTTGGAAGATTATCTGCCAGATGTGCACTCTCTTTGTGACTCTGTTAAGCAATTAAGAGTTTATTTTGTTCAAATTTGTTCGAAATCATGATTCTGCAACTTACTCAACTCTTTCTCTTTGACTTTGACTTTCTCTTGGAAAATAGTCGATGAAGCTTGGCCTGCTGCCAACAACTCACAAATACAAAATGTTAATTCTCCACTTAACACTACTTATCGCCTTCAAACTTCGATCAGAAAGTGTTGGATTCTCGAAGTAACACTGCTAGCCCCCACCCCCCCTGCCCCAAAAACTTTAAACAAAAAGTCTTATAATCAATGCCCCTGGAGCAATAACTGCCCAAAAAGTGTTATCACCACAGAGAAGGGCACGCGTGATCTCCTGCAAACTCCACCTGTGCACGTTGTGTGGGTGAAGCTCACCTCTCCGCCCTGCCTCTGACAGGAAGCGGAGGCGGCGGGCCAGGCGGCGGCGTCGGGGTCGGAGGGCGGCCAGGAGGGCGTGACCGACGTCATCCAGCAACTGTTGGAGCTGTCGGAGCAGGTCACCAACGAGCCGGCCCCGCCCCAGCCCGCCCCGGAGCCGCCTATGGAGACCCTGGAGACCGCCATCAACCAGGACATCTTGCAGGTGACGCACGCACGCACGCACGCACGCTCGCGCGCGCGTGCACACACACACACACACACACACACACACACACACACACACACACACACACACACACACACACACACACACACACACACACACACACACACACACACACACACACACACACACACACACACACCGGCACACACCTAATCACCTAGGACTCACAGAAGCACATATACACATATACAGGAGCGCACGCACACACCCACAGATTTGCATACACACATACAGATACGCAGGAGCACACGTATTCGTGCACTCACACGTGCATGCACTAGGCCTGGGCGATATTGCTGAAAGACGTATCACGATATAACTTGATCATATTGAACGATATCGATAACTATTGATAATTGTAGTGACCTAAAAAGACTACGAATTACCATGCTGGATTTAAACACTTCTGTTTAACACTTAATATGACCTTCCACTGTTCTTCATTGATAAATACTCCAATGTCGATACAACAATGAAAAACACTCAAATATTGTATAAATATAAGTATGGAGCCGTGTTTGTGTAACAAACCCAGCTGCAAGATTCGGTGGTCCAGTCTCTTATCGATATATATATTGAACACGTTTTATATTGATATTGATCAAAAGTCTATCACGATACGATAATTTGTTTTATTGCCCAGGCCTAGCATGCACACACATATACGTGTACACAATCACACACACTCAGACTCTGTCTCAAACACACTCTTTCTCACACACTCCTCCCTCACAGTAGCTGTCAGCTTAGCCTACATAATTAAGTGGAAGTGTTTGAGCTCAGGAGATCCACCTCATCAACAGTGGGTGGTGGAGTGCTGAAATACCCTTTTGCGTCCCCGTGGCTCAATCGCTCTTCAAAGTGGTAGAGGTTGAATCAGAGATAAAAGGGATGGCAGTTCCACAGGAAGATATCTAGATGGCTGCTGCCGCGGCGGTGAATGGCGCATCAGCTCCCTGGGACACAATAGGCAGTGATTCGGAGAGAGAGGCTTTGGGGTGAATTCATTACTCTATAATGTGTCTTTTTAAAACACAGCTTTTCAATCATCCCAAAATCTGGATGTTTTTGTGTCACTTTGAGAAATTAAGATATTGCTGGTTTTATTACAGGGAATAGATGTGGAACATGCCGTTTACTTTCAAGGGATCAGGTTTTTTTCACCTTTATCGACTTTTCCTAAATTAGTCTTGAATTGCAGTTGATTATGGCACTAAAGGAGATAAAACTGTCCTAATTATTAACACACCCATGATCACACTGTTTTATCAAAATTGCAAATGCATGGCGACACATGCTTTGTACACATGTGAAAGCAATGTGTTTGACAGATGAGGAATTTAGTCAAATACTTAATGTGCTTTTTGGTCCATATTTTAAATACAAACCATGTGGTCCACAGCAAGCTCTGGAGAACAGCGGCCTGAGTGTGGTCCAGTCCCAGAGCAGTGGAGCCCCCACGCAGTCCCAAGGCCAGCCAACAGAAGGCGCCACCGCAGATAACAAGAAGACACTCGGCCAGGATAAGTCTGCCAAAGAGAGGAAAAGGAGCATATTCAGAAAGCCAATACAGATGCCAGGTAGGATATGGCTCGCCAGTCCTTTAGTCTGAGTTGTATTTCCCATTCTTTGAACATTTCAATCCAGACACCGTTTGAATGTTTAAGGGCGAGGTGTATGTCTAAACGCGTCTACTTTATCTTCACTTTGTCTTCATTGTATGGATGATTATCTGATGAATTGATCAGCAGGAAATTTAGCTAATCCGATTTTGATAATTGATTCATCATATTGGTAATATATTTGAGTACAAACATTTTGGCTCAATGCTGCAGTTCAATTCAAAGTTTAGTTAATGGATCCATTTAGTTCATGGATCATGATAAAAGGAATGGTTTAGTTTTTCCTGGCCGCTAGGAAAATTAAGCACATTAAGACATCATTTTGGACTCTGGTAACTTTTGCTATTATTGAAGGGCATTTAATAAACACAATTATAAATTGATTGATTCGAGGGGAGGGAGGGCAATCGATAGATTAATCATCTATGAAAATCGTTAGCTGTATACTCTTGACTCACTGAATCCATCTTGATTCTTTAAGAGACATGGCAGCCATGTTTTACAACCCTCCCCCTCCTCCTCCTCCACCTCCTCCACCCTCCCGCTCCTCCCGCCAGGCTCCATCCGGGAGGAGAACGGCGTGCGCTGGCACGGCTGCCCCTACTGCGCCAAGGAGTTCAAGAAGCCCAGCGACCTGGTGCGCCACATCCGCATCCACACCCACGAGAAGCCCTTCAAGTGCAAGCAGTGCTTCCGGGCGTTCGCCGTCAAGAGCACCCTCACGGCGCACATGAAGACGCACACGGGTGTCAAGGCCTTTGAGTGCCCGTATTGCTTCAAGTGCTTCTCCACCTCGGGCAGCATGAAGGTGCACATGCGCCTGCACACTGGTGAGCCATGGCTGGGTTGGGGTGGGGAGGCATTGGAGGTGCTGAGCTCAGCGGATGGCAGCATGGATGGATGACACCCACTGACGAGTGGGGGGGGGGCGGGGGGGGGGGGAGAAAAGCACATTCTGTTTCGTTATTTAATTATGTATTTGGGGCCCTCAGATAATCCAACTCGACTCAATCCATAATTTGTGGCATTAACAACGCTTTTATTGCAGAGCAGATTGTGGACGGATCCCTAGCTCTAGCTATCGTAAAATAAAGCTCTGCTCTTTGACTACCGACGAGCAGATGCGCTTGAAAGTGTCTGCCATTTCCGAACCTATTGTTGCCAATGGTTATTACACGGCAGCAGGAACCACATTGTGTATGGAGACACTTAATGGGTAGTGAGTCCATGTTATTTACAGCCTCAAAACGCTGCAGTGAGACTTCATGTCGCCCTAATTTTCAGCAGAGCTGAGTGAATTATATAGGCAGACAATGGCCTTCATGGGCACCATAAGCCAGGGCTTATGGCTTATGGTGGGCCTCTCAAGCCAGGGCCTCTCATTTGCATCCATATGTTTGATTACAGTGTATTTTGTACCAATGGCCTCAAGTGTATATATTTGTGCTCTAATTATTTGCCAAATATGCCAAGCCTCTGGTTTAAAATAAAGGGTCAGGGTAATTTCTTTGCAAGATGCTTTTTAATTGCGCGCTACGTTTTTAATTGGATGCGCGGCGATAATGACTCCCTTTCCCGACTCCACGCTGAAAATGCTGTAATCGATTTTGCCGTCGCTTTACATGAGATGACCTTTATTCGTTGGCGTTGGTTTTCTTTGGCTCGGATGCCTCACACCCCCATCACAAACGTGTGTGGGGTTATGAATTCAAACCCCCTTGCCAAGAGTATTGTTTTGTTTTGTTGTATTATTTTTCTCGAGGTGGGCAATTTGTTGAGTTCATCATTACCAAGAGCATCATCTTCTTATCGCCAAACAAAGAGCTCTCCGCATGGCGGAGAACACATCCCATGTTTTGTTTATTTTTAGTTTATCAGTGTTAACCCACGGGCAGTGTCCTGGGACACTGACCTGGGAGATGTTATGAAATAATGGAGGAAATTATAGGAAGCAAAGAAGCCGTAACACCCCATGACAATTACCGATCCATTACCACCGCCACTATCCATAACCACCACCACTATCATCTGTCAACATAACTGGTTTAAAAAAAAAATGTTTACTCCATATGGTGGCTTTTCCTGGGGGTTTTCCTTTTCCTGGGGGTTTTCCTTAGTTCCTTAGTTTCCTGGTTTTCCTTACTGTCATACGCTGGCATAGAATTTGTTCAAATGTTTGCTTTCCATAACCTCTTTCCATTGGCTCCTTCTGGGACAAAATAAACACAACGTACATCATTTAAAGCATCGATGCAGAGGAAGTAATCAAATTGCACCAATGAGGACTGGTCACTGCAATATTAATTTAACTGAATGTTTGATTAAGTCACCCAGACACATTTTTTCCCTCCCCTCATCTCTCCAATCAACTCAATTACCCTAAATTGTCCCATGGGGAAATTTGTGTTGGTTCATGCTGCCATTAAAATACATCAGGCAACAACCTATCAACAACCTGCCAAAGTGAATAAATGTACCACCATCAATCTACTTTTTTCTAATTTTGCAAAAGTGCGATTTTTGTAGCTGCCAAATAATGCAATTGCTCATCCATTAGCTGTTGGCAGGGGTACATTTTCGACCTGGCTCCCAAGGCACGATATTGCCTCTAGCTTATAATATCGCACATCCCTAATGTTAAACCTTTAGAAGCAATATTCCATCATGTCTCAATTGCAATTGTGTTGTTCCAAGAAACAAAGTATCGCTTGGTTATTGATCCAATGGGATTGTGGTTGTATTCCCTCCAGGCGTGCGCCCGTTCCCACATCCCATTGTCTTGTTGGAAGAAACGAGGCAGCGTTTGGTTATTGATATGATGTGCTTATTGTTGTATATTCCTCTCAAGGCGTGCGCCCATTCAAGTGTCCTCACTGTGACAAGTTCTTCCGAACTTCGGGCCACCGGAAGACGCACGTCGCCTCGCACTTCAAGAACCTGCAGCTGAAGAAACACAAGTTCCCCCGCAAAGCCAACAAAGCCAAGGCGTCCAAGAACAGCCTCCCCCTGTCGGACATCCCCCTGCAGGAACCCATTCTCATCACAGACCTGGGTGAGTCCATTTGGGTACATGTCAAGACACTTCTGTCCACTTAAGGTCAATTTGGGAACATGTCCTGACACTTCTGTCTATTTAAGATCAATTTGGGTACATGTCGAGACATTCCTGTCTACTGTGAGTCAATTTTGCGAACATCTCAAGACACTTCTTTCAACTTAAAGTCGATTTCGGTACATGTCATCATGACTCTTCTGTCCACTTTGAGTCAAATTGACTACATATCATGTACATATCATGACCCGTCTGTTCACAAACTAGATTTGGGTAAATGTTGTTAGGGAGCAGGTGGACATTGGGGATTGAACCCAGAACCTTTCGGTTGGTGGATGAACACCCATGCCAATATACTACCCTCCCCCCTTCATAGTGATAAAAAACAATAATAATCAGGATTGTAAGGATATTAGCAATATTAAAGACAATAATAGCAATAATATTAGTAATGATCATAATAACAATATCCACAATAAAAGTGGTAGCGGTGAGAAGAAATCAATCATAATATGTTCAAATCTTATTTTGGGTGTAGTGCTTTTTAATTTCCTGTGTTTTTGGTCTTTCTCCATGCAGGGCTGGCCCAGTCGCAGAGCGCTCGCCTGGGCCTGCAGCAGTACCTGGAGATGGTGGGCATCGACCGGCCCTACAAGTGTCAGTTCTGCAACAAGGCCTACAAGAAGTCCAGCCACCTCAAACAGCACGTCAGGTGCAGTGTGTTCAAAATACCCCTATCTCTAGCATTTAGTTTTTTTACGCCCCCTCATCACCAGCCTTGTGATATTATCCTGATATCTGCCTCTGGTCTTGGCTGGGCAGGAATTGTTTTTTGAAATATTGCCTCGGCCTTCCATTGCTCGCTGATCAGAGGGACTCATGTGTTCTCTCCGCTCTTGCCAAATCTTTTTGGAAGTAAAGCAAATACCTATTCTCATGTGAGAAAAGCCTTCTGTGCAGATTTCTGTTCATCTTCAGTCTATTTTGGATAACAACTCTTTTGGTTGCTTAACTCTCCTCAGGCACATGCAAACTCGTGAGACTGAGATGGTCTCAGGAGGCTACCTCACCGTACTCCTACAGTAAACAGTGTGGATTTCAGACTGTAATTGTCGCATTGGCTTGACAGAGGGGGGCCATTGTCCTGAAGGGTGTTCTTTAAGTGCTAGTTCTAAATCTAGCGTCCCATATATCTGTCATCGTCACCCATCCATCTCTCTCTCTGCCTCTCTGTCTCTATCTGTCCATGCCTTTGTCTCTGTCTCTCTCTCTCTTTCTCTCTCCATTTCCATCTCCATATTCAACACTGTCAGTTCAGAGAGAGGAGATGAAGGCTGCGGGCCAAATGAGGAGATAATGGAACGGTTTTCTGAGGCATGATTTGAAAGGGGTGGGGGGTGGGGAGGGTAACACACTGGAAGACTGGAAGGCTTTTTTTTTTAAAGTGAAAGATCTCAAAAGAGATGAGAAAAGAGCAATTTTGGCCGGAGAGATGTTCCTCCCTCTGGCAAACCCATGATTGTAAACTTATAACAAATCAAGCTAGCCAATTATGTGTGATGAGGGGGAGGCAGAAACCACATTCAAACTTTGAGTCTAGCTTTACGGAAAAGTAATATTCATTATGTAGTCTGATGGGGATGTAAAAAATCAAAATACAGTGATTAAAATGCTTTTTATACTTTTTATGTGTTTTTTAGGGCACACTCACACTAGGCCATCTGTACCGTGCCCGAGTACGTTTGCCCCCTAAAGTCTAGATCGTTTGGCTAGTGTGAGCACGCCATCCGCACTCAAGTACAGTTAAACTCTACACGCACGGTTATGCAACCTATATGTACAAGAGGCAACCGTACTCAGGCCCAGTTGAGATTGCCTAGTGTGAGCACAGGCCAGCGGCACAGTGGAGGGCGGGGGGCAATCGTACTTGGGTACGGTACAGGGCAACTTTGCCTAGTGTGAGTGCGCCCTTAATAAGATTACTTTAACTATGTTAGATTTAGTATTCAGCCCGTATTACTCATGTCTATGAAGCTTCCCTTTCATGGAAATTATTTCTCCATCTCACTCACAAATTCATGACTTCCAGAGACCACACAGAACCGACTTAAATAGTCTTACCAGTGGGGCTTAGGTTAAAAGTTTTTCCTTTTTTTTCTCATGGTGGGTGACCCCGTATGGTGACCTTGGCTAGAGCAGATTAACCTTAAGAAGAAGTGAGAAATCGCTAATGCTTCCGGATAGTACCGTGCCCTTTCCATTGATGGGGAAAGGGGCCGTTCTGAAACTATGTTTTATTGTAATTTCTCTCACTCTCTCTCTGCCACACTTCAGTTCAACCAGGGCAGGGATAAACTGTCATTGCTACGGACCGATAGGAGCGTCTGAAGAGACCCAAATGAAGACCACAGCAACATGAGCTAGTGGGATTACAGATCGACAATATGAACAGCATAAAGCATACATATTGGGCCTCAACCGGGAGGAACACGACACTACTCACTTACCACTCACACTGCCCCATTAACGTCCATCACTTTCTATTGTTGTGAAATGAGATGTGTGTGTGTGTGTGTGTGTGTGTGTGTGCGCGCTCGTACATGTGTGTTTTGCGTGTGTGTTCTTTGAGACTGTTTTCTGAGACTGGGGTGTTTGTTCTGTGTGTGTGTGTGTGTGTGTGTGTGTGTGTGTATTTGAATGTCTGTGTGTGTGTCGTCTCCCCCCCCTCCTCAGGTCCCACACAGGGGAACGGCCCTACAAATGCATCCAGTGCAGCCGGGGCTTCGCCTCGTCCGGCGTGCTGAAGGCCCACATCCGCACCCACTCGGGCCTGAAGGCCTACAAGTGTCTGATCTGCGACACCACCTTCACCACCAGCGGCAGCCTGCGGCGTCACATGACCACGCACAGCGACCTGCGGCCCTACATGTGCCCCTACTGCCAGAAGACCTTCAAGTCTTCGCCTAACTGCAGGAAGCACATGAAGACACACAGGTGTGTGTGTGTGTTTGTGATTGTTAGATTTACTTTTGTTGATGTCCATGGTTGTCGTAAGAAAGTGATGTTATTGTTGGCGACGTTAAATGCCTAGTGACTTTGACCGTCTCCTGGATAATGATAATGTTGATAAAGCTAATCGCTCGCAATCCTGTCTCATCGAGGAATAAATACTGTACTCAACAACAATAGTCACTTAAGTGATGTGCCCATCCTTCGAAGAAATAACCTGGTGAGGAGGAGGGAGATCATGAACAATTTGAACAATTATCTCTATGCAGGAATAGAGAGATCTATATTAGGTAAGTGGACATAAGATAAGCACGGATTGATTTGCGTAAACTGTAAACAATGCGTTTAAAGCATGCCGACTTGAGTCGATTTGATTGCTTCTTGTGGGAAGTTAATGATGCTATGATTACTGCCTTGCACTGCAGTCAATTTCATATTGATTACCCCATAGCGCAACTGAAGGCCAAATTACACTTCTGCTTCTCAGAGACCTGTTCACAGCCTTCTGGCCGGTCGCTCACCTGAACATACGCAAAGACTTGCAGTCCTCCCAGGGGTTAGGGGTTAGCAATGTGGTCGTGCCCACTTAGTGTTGATTGGTCAAGCAGGAAACAGGCAAAGGGGGCAACCAGACAGAAAAAAAAATGTAAGCAATATTTTCAGTTTGTTGCGATTCACCAACCGCTTTTGGAACAGCGATCTATAACTTTGTCGACATCGTTCCACTGGCGCAGGCTCCGTCTCGCCATTCGCTCTCCAGGTTTGCTCGTCGGTTGGTTGTACATTTGGGGTTGGAATCGCTTTACCGCCGTCTCGTGTGGAGGACAAAACGCAGAGAAGTCCCCCAAAGACCCGTCACTACGATGATCTATCGCAAACGCACTTTACGTAGAACTTTAGTGGTGAAAATATCAACAACAAAAAAAAAACCCTTCCCGACACCCAGGTACGAGCTGGCCCAGCAGCTGCAGCCCCAGCCCCCTGAAGACTCCCTGGGGGGGACCACCGTGTCCCACGAGATCCAGGTGGAGATCGAGGATGAGGACCTCGAGGCCCAGGCGGCCTCCGGGGGCGCCGAGCAGCAAGGCATGCTGGGACTAGACCAGGCACAGGTGGTGGGCGGCGGTCAGCAGGTGACTCTGGAGGCGGAGCTAAGCGAGCAGCCGCTGATCCAGAGGGAGGGTAAGGCCGTCGAGCCGACACTTTTCATCTGGCCGTGTCTCCCATTTCTCTTCCCGGAAACACTTCTCTTCTCTTCCTCTCCGCGGGTCATGAGCCCGGAAATGCGGAGGCGCTGATTATCAGCACAGGATAAACCCATCCAAATCCTTTTCTCCAGACGTACTTGTGATTGCGTTTCACCCTTCCTTCAGTCAATCTGTGTCAATGTGTGTGTGTGTGTTTATGTATGTTTGTGTGTGTGTGTGTGTGTGTGTGTGTGTGTGTGTGTGTGTGTGTGTGTGTGTGTGTGTGTGTGTGTGTGTGTGTGTGTGTGTGTGTGTGTGTGTGTGCGCGTGCGCTAATAAGCTTAGGTTTATCCCGAGCACCATTATTCCTCCTCATTAATCACAAGCTTGTGGGGAAGGCTTATGTAATTACGACATATGGACTTTTGAATGTTGAAGGTTAATTGCATCAACTGGATTTGCATGAAAAGTATGCAGCCCCCGGTCCCCGATTGGCTCACGTTGCTATAGCTCGTGTTGATTCTACTCCTCCTAGCGCCAATGTCAAGGGCTGTGTTAAAGCAATGCTGCTCTGTGTCCCTTTGAGCACCTCAAA
This sequence comes from Micromesistius poutassou, assembly GCF_964030765.1. Lineage (NCBI taxonomy): Eukaryota > Metazoa > Chordata > Actinopteri > Gadiformes > Gadidae > Micromesistius > Micromesistius poutassou. The sequence continues at coordinate 10,297,260 of NC_140278.1, forward strand.
GGAGTGGCTGGACAAACCACTGTGCGTGAAGTGCTGGTCATATCCAGTGCAAAACAATCCCCCCCCCTCCCCCCCTTTTTCTTTATTGTCCGGACTGAATGCATGTATAACCCCCCCGCCCGCCATCCCTTCTCAGCATTCTCAGCATCGGCTTTTTGTCTGCTTTTTTCTTTATTCTTTACAATCCAAATCTTATCTCCACTCCCTAAACACCCCAGAGCTTCCCCAGTACCATCAGTGTGCATCCATCCAGAGGCATCCATTTGTGACCCGGTGAATATTTTAGGGGGGTGGGGGTGAAGACATAAACTGTGGATTTTACACGACAGAAACAGAAATAATTAGCTGGTGATGATTTATTATTGTATAGACAGTGTGACCAGGGTGACATTGGCAGATGTCACCCTCAGCTTTTTCAATTGGTAGTTGTGTCAGCTATTATTATTATATGACATCATTTCGATTAAATTTTCTCCCTCGAAATTGTAATGTATGCTTAATGGCTATAAATAATGCATAGTCAGCAAGTCGTGACTCATTGCACTGGGGGGAGCATCTCTAAGGAGAAAGACAAGTGTGTGAAATCTTTAGTGGGAAAGTTGGCCTTTAGAAAGTAATCAAACAAAGTTGTGTTGCCTTTTCTGAGCAGCTTGTCCAATTCATTTATACAGCAGCTTGCAGCATTTATAGCTGATGTATGTTTCATTTTTGTTATCATCATGTTGTCATTTTTCCATATTGTAAATCAAATTGCAAAAATAATGCCCTTTTTATATGAGAAGTATATACTCTTCCTCTCCCTCTCCTCAACCTATCCCTCCTCTCCTCTTCTCCCTCTACTCTCCTCAACTCTCCTCTCATCTCCTCTCCCTCTACCCTCCTCTCCTCAACTCTTCTCTCCCTTTACTCTTCTCTCCTCTCCCTCCTCATCTGTCCTCTCCTCTCCCTCTACTCTTCTCTCCTCTCCCTCCTCAACTCTTCTCTCCTCTCCCTCTCCTCTCCTTCCTCAACTCTCCTCTCCTCTCCCTCTACTCTCCTATCCTCTCCTCTCTTCTCTTCTACTTGACCATGTGGTCGAAAGTATAAGGACCCAAAACCTATATACTGCGTTACTCTCGCATCAATCCTAATGTGGCGCTGTACTAGTCTAACCTGCTGCTTCCCCTCTTGCTGTTTCCCCTTTACCAGACTCTTATGTGACCAATCAACATGCTCTGCCACAAAACATCAGCCAGTTTGAGACTCAAACGCTTCCTCAGCCAACCTATGACCAGCAAGCTCTCACGCAAGGTATACGCACACACACACACACACACACACACACACACACACACACACACACACACACACACACACACACACACACACACACACACACACACACACACACACACACACACACACACACACACACGTGTTGTGTTGTACGGTCCAAAACATAATGTTTAGCCTCAATCACAGCGTATTATTCAGCAAGAAGAATCACGGCTAGAGTGATGACCGATCGTTTGAGCCAACTCCGGTCAGCGGGATTGCCTGACAGCTTCTGCGTTTCGTTCTCCTTCCAGGCTTCACCATCACAGAGGGCTATACTCAGCAGCCCCACTTCTCCAACGTCCAACAGCTCCAGGACTCCAGCACTCTGGAGTCCCAGGCCCTGTCGTCAAGCTACCACCCCCAGAACCTGCTCCATGTGACCAGCTCAGAGGTGGTGAGTCCATCCGTCCGTCCGTCCGTCCCCCCCCCCACACACCCCCTTTCCCCTTGGCGAAGGCCCTTCCTTCATGCATTAAACCTGAGTCGCCAGGTGCTCCCATTTGCTGTATTCCCCCAGCCATGAAAGTGTCTGTGATGGCAGATTTGTAGGGTGAGGGCACATGGGACGACCAGGACAATACGAGAAAACACAATGACAAGCAGATGGCTGTGGCTACACACAGGCACAATTACACAAACAGGCACACACACACACGCACGCACGCACGCACGCACGCACGCACGCACGCACGCACGCACGCACGCATACCAAGAAACAAATGGCCGTTATTTGTCATGTCTCAACTCGTCTTGTCTCAGTCTTTCATGGTGTATTGTTGTTGTTGTTGTTGCAGACGAGTGAGCTGCTGCAGCAGAGCGAACAGACGGAGCTGCAGCTGACGTCTGAGTCGCAGGACTACCAGGAGGAAGAGGACAACAGCAAGAGAGCCTACAGGTGTGTGTGCGCGTTTCTATGAGAACACACCTTTTGGTGCCGTAGCTTGTTTCTTGTGCTTTACTCAGAGCGCTGTCCTTTGAGTACAGATATCCCCTGTTCCTCTCTCTCCGGGATGCAGCATTTCCGTTGTTCCGCATTCGTTCTTTTGACGGGCGGTAACAGATCATTTGAGAAAAACACAAAGATTATGGGGTGTGATTTTTAGCTGCTGCTGTCTTACCTGGGGGGGAAAAAAATCAACAAACATCAACAAAAACACCACCAAATAGTCTTTGATATCTTTCACAGCAGTCCCCTGGGCGGCCGGGGTCAGCCCTCATACATTATGCAGTTTTCCACCGTCTCTCGCTCTGTTTTCTTGTTGTTCCTTCCTTATCTTAAGAAGGAAATGATACAGAGTCTTAAAAGGAACCATTATTCAGCGCATTTGCCCGGCTTGTGATCATGTGTTTGATGATAGTGGCAGTACGGTGCCTGTGTTCGGTAGGTCATGAGGCAGCCCGCTGAGAGAGCACAATAGGAGGGCTCGGTCAGAACACCCCCCGCGCGGCTTTCCCGCTTGGATTGTTATCGCTCTTAACATATGAAAGACCGAAGGAGAATGAAAAGAGGAGGTCAGGGATGCGACACACAGAGGACTTTAGCATTAGAACAACCCCCTTTGACGTCTTCCACAAACACAGGCTTCCTGTCCCTGTCTGGTGCATTTATACACAAAAAAAATGAATGATTAGGACCCTCCTATCATTCACCATCACAATTTCCCCGTTGCAGTTAAATGCGGCTGTGTTTTTGGTACGGTTTTGGGTCGGAGTCTGGTACATTCACAGCCTCAGTGGTCTCAATCACAGAAGAGTTCTGCCCTTTGATTCATCTCACCAACTGTAAACACATGGACTGTGAGAGCGGTGCTTGAGTTCTGCCGGCTCGGATGCTAGTGGGAGACAAGCCCCCCTCAACCGTGGTTCTTTAGAGCCGCCCGGTCTACAAAGCAGCGTTTCAACATTAGAGGAGCTTCTAAATAACCACTGGCCTGAGAGTGTGTGTGTGTGTCTGTACGGGCTTTTGTGTGCGCGTGTGTGTAGTACTTTTGTTTGGTGACTCGTGAAAATAAATCCTTTGTTTACTCTGCAGTGTTTTTTTCTTCATCCCCTGAGCTGAGACAGGGTGGCTTATAATGGGGGTTTCATTCATGTATTGAGTGTAATTCTAAACTACCATGAATAACTCCATTCATGATTGGTCCATCAAATTGGTCCATGTGGACCGTGAAGGACAACCACTCTTTTGCTATTCATTATTCAGTCCCATTTAGGCTCCCAGCAGGCTCTTCCAGCCAAGAAGAGACTTTCAGTACAGTACAGTGCATTGGATTTGAGTGGCAGGGAGGGGTCAGAGGGCATCTTGCTCAAGGATGCCCACAGGCAGGGTCCAACAGGAACATCAACATCTTCCAGCTTGAATAATTTAACATATTAAAACAGTTTAGCTTGGTGACTAAATTGCAGGTATGGTGTGGTTCAAACGCTGAACCCCCCCCCCCTTAACAACAACGACTGCAGCAATCTAATTCCCTCACCCCCCACCCACTCCTCAGATGCAGTTGGTGTAACAAGGGCTTCAAGAAGTCCAGCCACCTGAAGCAACATGTCCGCTCTCACACCGGGGAGAAACCCTACAAGTGCCACATCTGTGAGCGCGCCTTTGTGTCTGCCGGGGTGCTCAAGTCCCACCTGAACACACACACGGGTAAGACATACACACACATGCACGCGCACGCACGCACACACGGAAACACACACACACAAAGTTTAAACATGCACACACGGTTAAACCCACAAATACATGCACACGCAAACAAACGCACGCACACACACAGGAAAGACACAAACACATGCACCCGCTTCCACACGCATGCACGCATGCACATGGTTAACACACACACACACACACGTAAATCATGCGGGTAAGACACAAACACCTGCACATCCTTAACCCACTAATCAGCCCCGTCTCTTCTGCTCTTCTCATGTGCAGGGGTGAAGCCGTTCAAATGCAACGCGTGCGGCGCCCTGTTCACCACCAACGGCAGCCTGAACCGTCACATGATCATCCACGTCAAGACCTTCAAGTGTGCGTTGTGTGGCGAAGGTTTCCACACCAACCAGCTGTGCAGGAAGCACTGGCGCAAGATCCACCAGGTGGAGGAGAGAGGTGAGCTGTGGCTAATGCTGGTGACTCCGATGTTATTGTTAAATCACCGCTCCAGACTCTCATTCTGCCATGCTACCTGTGTTTCCTGCCAATCTCTTTCTGGCCTGACAACGCAGACCAATTTGCAAATGAGCATTAGTTTCACAATTCAGTTCAATGTTTAACTTCCAAAATGCATCTGGATGTGATCGGATAGACCTGCATCCAATCACTGCAACACAACGGGTGACATATCAGTGGCAGCATTTTGTTGTTTATGAAAATGCCTCATTGGCGCTCCCTTAGAGCACCCTTGGGCCGTTTGTGATCCCAACAAACGGTTGTGATCGGCCCGGGCCAGGTCTGCTGGAAACCCGTCCAAGTGGCCAGACGCATATGCCAAGCAAATAAAATGCGAGCTGGCAGATTCATCTACCTCGGCTACCTAGGCTAATTTGTGCATTCACGTGAATCCAATTTTCACATTTCTAGTGGTTGAATAACCAATAAAACCGAAGCAGTTTCAGACCCTCATGCTAACTCGTATAGCGCCAACACTATCAAACACCCCAGTCGTAGATCTGCACGGAGCCGACGTGACGGTGGAGGAAGAGGAAGGTGAGGAGGACGACGAGGATGAGGATGAAGACGAAGAGCATCGAGGGACCCTAGGCAAGCGGCGGGGGGCCAACATCATCACCTTCACAGAGGAGCAGGCGGCGGCACTGGCCACCGACCCCGGCGACACGGCCACCGTGTCGGAGCGCGTGCTGTCGCAGTCGGCGGCGGAGCGCGACCGCATCAGCGAGATCAAGGACAAGGCGGTGGAGCTGGAGGCGGAGCCTAAGTTCGCCAACTGCTGCAACTTCTGCCCGAAGAGCTTCAAGAAGCCCAGTGACCTCGTCAGGTAAAGTTCACGTTTAGGATGAGTTTTTTTTCTTTGTGTTTGAATTATGTTCACACACTTCTTACGCTGCATTCAAACATTGAAGTTTCCAACCTTATATTTTTATAATTTAGTTCAACTGTTTTTGTCACTATTTAAACAGCGGTTTGGGTAATCTAACCATCATAGCAGCTTCTCCTTGCCTCACCAAAACGTCTGTCGCAATCGATGTTATATAAAAAAGAAGATGATAATAATAACAGGGTTCGAAATGGCGACACGCCCGCACGCCCGTGTCTAGTAACTTTCCTATCAGGCTAGTAACTCTATGCAACTCTATGCCTTGCCAGCCCGTGTGTCTGGCAACTTTACAACCCCTTTGCATGGAGCGTCTTTTACAAGCATTGCGGCCGTCATCGCGAACCTATTTTTGCTATTGTAAACCTCTCTTGCACAGCATAAGATTGGTCCTATTTAGCACACGCTGCAGACGTGTTTTCAGAATTTGTTTATTCAAATGTTTTTTGATCCCTTCTGATAACCCGTAGGGTTCATGCATGTGTTGCTAGGATACCATTTAATAAAGTTTGCGATCAATCTTATGGGTAAGCCACATAAATTTTACAGTAAACATAATCTTAGGTTTAGAAGTGAAGGTCACATAGGAGTAGCCTATATTTTTATTGAGGTTGCCTGAATGCTAATCGTGTAGCCTACACTGTTAAATGTTGGGTGATTTGTATAACTAGCACTTTTTAATAATTTATAAAACATAAAAAATGGATGGAGATGTAATTGAGGAGATGTGAATAATAGCAGTGCGGTGAGGTTCGTGGCTGGTGAGGCACTGGCATTTTCAGTCAGATTCACAAATACATAAACCCAATAGAGTAGCTTAAATCATCAATTCTTGAGGTTCTAAACATTTTCAAAGAAATTTGGCTTTGAACGTGAGTAGACGATTGAGTTCTATGTCCAATCGCTGGCCGCTTTAAACACAGGCGCGCATAGCCCAATCATATAGCCAACTGAAAAGAATTCAAAGGCCCACACGGCCCACACAGCTAACAGGAAAAAATCCCCAAAATGAACACAAGAGGCTCTGTTGGTAGCCTACGAGCTACCTACCTACGTAGGTCTCTAAATGAAACAAATGAACACGAGTGACCTTTAGCTCTGCCTCCTCTGTCACCCCTGCCCACACGTCTGTGAGTAATAGTAATATAATCTTATTATATTAACAATAATTATGATATTGTTAATAATTATGATGAACAATAATAACAATAATAATGTCCATGATGAAATTTTCTGAGCTGAAAGTCCACCAAATGGCTTCTTTTTAAATTTTTATTCTGAAAATTGTGATGTGTGATGTGAAAACGTGATGCGCGTGCCTACGACACTGATTTGCTTGGTCTAGTAAATTTACACCAGGGCTAGTAACTTTTGAAAGTTACTAGCCCTGTGGTCTAGCGCCTATTTTGGCAGAATTTCAGACACTAATAATAATAATAATAATGCAAGGTCTAGGATTCATAAGAAATCCAGGCGCAGCCTGCAATTGTTCACACTCCATTCTAGCTACGCACAACACTTGAGAACATCTTGACCAGACCTTTGGTTTAGATGTCATTGAAGGAAGTGTGCACCACCTCCGGTAGAATCTACATTCTAGCACATCTCCAGCCTCCCCCTCTGCCTCTCGACCTCTCTCCCTCCATTGTTCTGTATCTCCCTCTCCCGTTCCCTCTTGTCCTCACCCTTTCTTATTCACTTTGGTTCTCAACCTCTCCACATACCCTCTAGCTGCCGACTGATCAAATTAAATATAAATTAAATGACTAACAACGACAACAACACATGCTAATGATGGGTCCTCAAGCACCAGCTCAGTGGAGGCTCAGAGAGCTAGGGATGTGTTCTGCACACCAACAGGAAGTGAGCCATTTATGGGCCACTGGGAATGAAGCACACACACTTTCTTTCGTAAAGGTTATCGCCAGTAGTTCATTACATTTTTTTTCATTCATTAAGTGATCTTTTGAGGAATAACACTGAATTACTCATAAATGCGGCGTCAGCCTTTTAATCAGACTTTCTTACTGTGGCTGTCTCTCACACCTTCACATATTATCAAACGAGGCATGTTGTGGCTAATTAATGGTTTATTTCCTGTTTAATTGTTGATTAGCTGTAATTAATTTTTGATTTAAAAAGTCTCCATCTAGACTTTTCTTTCTTTCTTCCTCACGCTCATGAATTAGCGAACAGCGGTTTGAAATTATTGGGGCAATGTTCACTGAGTTTTCTCAGCCTAACTCAGACTAACTGCAGTGAGGCGGTAATGGCAAGAGACGCCCCACCGTGTGTGTGTGTGTGTGTGTGTGTGTGTGTGTGTGTGTGTGTGTGTTTGGCTTATTCCGTCTGAATTATATTTTGTTTTCATTATCTTTTGTCTCCCAGTGAGCAAATATGACACGGCACTCACTCTCTCTGTCTGTGTCTCTGTCTTTCAGGCACATTCGCATCCACACGGGGGAGAGGCCGTACAAATGTGACGAGTGCGGAAAGAGTTTCACCGTCAAGTCCACTCTGGACTGCCACGTGAAGACGCACACAGGTCAGCCGCTGAGCTCTCCACCTACTCCATGCAACTCAACATCCAAACAACGTCCCTGACCCTCTCTCCGGTCAGGGGCAAATTGCAAATTCCAAATTCAGCTTCCGTCTGTGTTGGGGTCGTCACGTCTAGAGGAGAGTGTTCAGAGACCCGCTGTATTGGATTGTTATTATTATTTATCCATCATCGCTCTCTTGCCTTTCTCTGTCTCTCCCCTATCTCTCTCTCTCCTCTCTCTCTCCTCACTCCGTCTATCCTCTCTCTGTGCCTCCTTTCTGTCCATCCTCTCTCTCGCTCTCTCTCCTCTCTCTGTCACTCCTCTCTCTGTCTCTCCTCTCTCTCTCTCTCTCTCTCTCTCTCCTCTCTGTCTCTCCTCGCTCTGCTCCTCCTCTCTCTGTCCATTCTCTCTCTCTCTCTCTCTCTCTCTCTCTCGCTCTGTTCCTCCTCTCTCTGTTTGTCCTTTCTCTGTCCCTACTCACCCTGTGTTATCTGGGCTTCCTGCATCACTACCCTTCTCACCAGTGTCTGCTATTCACCTCCCCTTATACTAAGTCATTACATTCATGTCATTAGTTGTATGATTACGAAAATACAATTCCACTTCCAGAAGTCTCGGCGGACAGACCCATAGAGTGGATTGGAACGATGGTCTTAATGAAAATTCCTCTCTTACCAGAACCAATTTGTCAATGGACCCACTACCCTCTTCTTCCCTCAAATTTAATTAACTTTTTAATGTGAACGGATGGATATAAGGTCATGTTAAAAGACTATTTCATCAAGCAGATCTCTTATTATTTAGAGTTGTTTCTTCCTAAGGTCTATTTCAAGTCTGCGGTTGAAAAGCAGTATTTTTGAGTGCCGAGTCCTGCCTCTAAATCCTGTTTCTGCCTGTGTTTGTCTGCTGAGTCCTGCCGCTAATGTCTGTTTCTGTGTGTTTTTGTCTGCTGAGTCCTTCCTCTGAAGCCTGTTTCTGTGTGTGTTTTGTCTGCGGAGTCCTGCCTCTAATGCCTGTTTCTCCTGTGTGTTTGTCTGCTGAAGGTCAAAAGCTGTTCAGCTGCCACATGTGCAACACCTCCTTCTCCACCAAGGGCAGCCTGAAGGTCCACATGAGGCTGCACACAGGCTCCAAGCCCTTCAAGTGCCCCTTCTGCGAGCTCCGCTTCCGCACCTCCGGACACCGCAAGACCCACATCCAGTGCCACTACCGGCCCAACGCGGAGGTCCGCCGGTCCAAGAGGAACGCTGCCGCCGCCGCCTCCTCCTCCTCCTCCTCCTCCTCCTCCAACTCCACCACTTCCACCTCCTCCATCGGGGTACACTCTAACCACCAGGGACAGGACGGGGACGGGGGCCAGGGCTCAGGAGCCGGCCAGCACCTCCACCTCCACCAGCACCACCAGCAGCAGGGCGCAGAGGGCCTCCAGTCAGTGGGGCTCCTGCACGCCTCCAACTCTGACCCCAACATCTACCTCCCGGGGAACCACGTGCTGACAGGCCAGTTCGACCCCAGCCTGCTGCAGCAGGGGCTGGTGGGGCAGGCTATCCTGCCGGCCTCCATGTCAGGTAGGCTCCAGATCCGTATTGTTTGTGTTGACCAAGTGAGCTCACCATGCAAGGCATTTGTTGTGGGGTAATATGAGATCGGAAAATAGGAAAAGCGTACAGAATATAACATAATATAATACAAAATGACAAATTGGTCTGAAATAAGAAACCAAGCGCACGCACGCACACACACTCAGCAAACGCAGCACTCGCATGGTACATTTCCAGCGTGTAATTGAGATGGCAGCAGATAGATTTGTATTAGCACTGGGAAGTCGGGGTGCATCAGTGGGTCCAGCCGCGCATCAAGCCGTGTCGGTCTGGTTAGACTGATGGTGTTAACCGTTGAACCACTTTGGGACTAAAGGAGATAAGTCCTTAAGCACACACGGATGTGGATGTGCGTTCACATGATCTGCCATCCGTATATAAATGTATGAACATGTTGTGCGTGTCGCTTTTTGTGATTGGTGGTGGTGGGGTTTCCAAAGATACCGCAGCGGAAACTGAGACAATCAAGCAGCAGCCGGCACTGGCATTTCATCCCTGTGTTTGTGCATGAATGTCCAAATCTGCAGCTGTGAAATTAATTTTGCACTCTGGGGAATGAGGAGGAAGATGGGGCAGAGGGCGGGAGGAGGGGGATGAGGTTTAGGGGATTGCAAGGGAGGACTCGAAGAGTAGTAAATTGAATATAAAATTAAATTGAATATATCTTTCCTCACTCTTCCTGTGTTCCCGGGGCCAGCAGTCCTGCTAGTTATTTCGTAACTGCTAGGAGACAGCATAGAGTCAGGGCCTGTGTGCCTGCGTGAGTCCTGAGTGATTGTGTGTGTGTTATTTTCCTGGTGAATGAGGCACCTTTTGGGTGCAGGGCTGTAAAGAAGCCCTGGGTCGGGCGATAGGGAGCTCATAGACTTATTACTTGCATCACTAATGTTGAATAAAGTCTCTGATGCAGTCCGCCTCTCTCTCACTCTCTCTCGCTCTCACACTCTCTCTCTCTCTTTAAGTCTTTCTATTTCTTTGTCTCTCTCTCTCTCTCTAAGTCTTCCTATTTCTTTAAGTCTCTCTCTCTCTAAGTCTCTCTCTTTCTTTAAGTCTCTCTCTTTCACTCTGTAGCTTTCATACTGAATTTTTTTAATACAAAACTGAAACCAAGCCATGTCATTGAACATGTTGTTAGAGTGCTGGTACATCATTAGTTATAAACACTCATTCACGGCATACTGTTATATCCCTGGGGGTTGCTGGTTGACCATGGTTGTGTGTGCCTGTGTTCTTGTGTGTGTGTGTGTGTGTGTGTGTTGCAGGGGGCGACCTGACCGTGTCTTTGACAGACGGCCTGGCCACCCTGGAGGGCATCCACCTGCAGCTGACCCCCACCAGCCTGGTGTGTCCCAACGTCCAGATCTCGGGCATCGACGCTGGCACCACCATCAACAACATCACGCTGCAGGTGGGCAGCGCCCGCCTTCACACCCACCACCACCACCTACCCCCCAAATGAAAACTTTTTAAAAACTATGAGTCTCAGGCTTTCCTCCTGAAGCCCTGTGCCACGTCCAGCAAGTGTTATTATTAATGCAGTAGTTTGAGATGTTCCAGCTCCCCCTTGTAGTAATCTGTCTGGGATCTCTCCGTCTGCTGCGGTTGGGGTGGGGGTACAGCCGTGGGCATTCCTAGGCATTGCTCACCAGGAGGCAGCCACCGATTTCCAATCCAGATGTCTTGAGGAGGGAACTTTATTTAATGCCATCAAGGGAAGACATTGATTTGGTTTCACAATATTCTCAACTGTTGCTCAACAATCCAATTCTCTCTCTCTCTCTCTCTTTCTCTTTCTCTTTCTCTTTCTCTTTCTCTCTCTCTCAGATCGACCCCGCCCTCCTCCAGCAGACCCTGCAGCAGGGGGGTCTCCTCTCCCACTCGTTGGGGGCTGACGGGAGCCTCATCTCCCACTCCGGGGGACACCTAATGACCCCAGGCACCGACCACGGGGGGCCCACCAGCGTGGTCCTCCACCCACTGACCAGCCTGGCCCTGCAGCCCACCACCATCGGCCCGGCGCAGGTCACCATGGCTGGCCTGGGCGACCAAGGTCCGCCCCTTTTGTACTCCGTCCATTGCAAATATCAATCTGTACCTTTTCAATCACAATTTTCGAGTTTGTGCAGAAAATTTTTCAATTGCAGTAAAAACATCTATTTTTGGAGCTCAATGTAATGCCAGGGTGAGAAACCCAGCAAGACGAGACAAGGATTATCCTCAGACAGATCAGAATCACTGCAACCCAAGGCAACGTTCGTAGTCATGCCCGGGGGCCCCGAGGTGGCTGTGTGTGATGTTCCCTTTGCAGTCTACCTACCTTGAAACACCTCGAGAACAAAGAAACAAAGGCATTTCAAAGCTTATAAGATCTAACTTATTGAGAGACTGGAGAATGAAAGCCGTCGTTAGCAGAAGAGAGAACATTTTGTTTGTCAGTGGTGGTGGTGGTGGTGTTGGGGGATATAGAGCGGCGTGCACAGCACTGAGGATTAGGAGGGAGATGAAACGAGGCGTGACCGCCACATGTTCAATCCGACGACCCGCAGGCTCCCAGGACCTCAGCCACGTGATTGGAGCGTCGGCGTTGATGGGCGGCGTCGGTGGAGGCGGGCACGAGATCACCCTGACCATCAACAACTCCAGCCTGACCCAGGCTCTAGCCCAGGCCCAGGCTCAGCATCAGGGCCAGGCCGTGGGGCCCGCCAACACCCAGGAGATCACGCTCACCATATCAGGTAAACTGACCTGTCAACCTGGTAACTCGCATTCACCCATGGGTTCGCACACACGCGCACACGCATGCACGCACGCACGCACACACACACACACACACACACGAATGGACGGCATTTATATTGCGCTTTTTGTAACCAGAGGCCACCCAAAGCGCTTTACAATATTGCCTAAATATTCACCCACTCATGCACACGTTCACACACACAGGGTGAGGTGTCTTGCTCAGAGACACTCAGCTAGGAGGAGCCGGTGATCCAACTAGCAACCTTGCGGTTACCAGCCAACCCGCTCTACCTCCTGAGCTCCAATGTCGTCATGCTCGCGGCATGGGACACGCGGCAAGACCCGTGCCGCAGGGGCCCTGTAATTTATGGTCAAGGCCGGATCGTGCAGTTCATGCATGGCGAATGTAAACTAAGATTTATGCGTCTCGCTCTGAGACACTTTAGCGCTTGGCTAGAGGGGTAGCCGGGGAGCGATCCAGCAACCTTCTGCTTGCCAGTCAACCCGCTCCACTCACTTGAGCTTCCCGCCGGCCCTGAGGGAGGAGGTGAGATAGACCACTAACCAGTCACTTCAGCCGGCCCTGTAATCCGTGCCAGCTCCCCAGTCACAGAAGGATGCCAAATCTTTTTCCCCTCCAGATATTTTTTACTTCCAACTGCCAATTTTATCAGTGTTTATATACTTCTTCCTGTGTACTTTAACACCTTTGGGGGCTGGGAGTTTTACAGTGTGTTTGTCTAAGAATTTAGCTCAGAGGGAAAGTGAAGGCGAATATTTAGATTAGCTATATATAACTATATAGCATAAAGATTGAATTACATACGTATGTACTATGGTCACAGTAAGGTTTAAACCTACTGTCTGTGTTATTTGGGAGTTTTAAAGAGAGACATCTTAGAAGAGAGCAGGATTTTGAAACTATTTAAATAAACAAATAAGGGTCTCCTCCCTCTGTTTTTCCGCCATTGAGAAGTGTTCCATTTCTCGCAACCAAATAAGGAATGATGATGCCCTGATTGGTCACAAATGAGCAGAGAATGGGCTAAACCTCAATTGACAAGGGCAGTCTGCTCAAAATAGATGTTCTCACAGAGCATTTTAATCATCAGGCCCTTATAGCTGACAAAAGCTATGGTTATTCTAAAAACGTGCGCTCAAATAATTGCTTAAATCTCTTAAATCTGACCTGTTTTTTTACCCCTTTGAATAAGATATTAAGAGAACTACAAAAATCGCTAGCATTGCCTAACTCAGCATTTGCTTTGAAGTCAACAGGCTGGTGAGTTCTTGCTACCATCATAGTTCCATAGGGGAAAAAGACATTTTCTTGGCTATACATACATTTGGCTGATTAAGACAGGGAAAATAAATGCTGTATTCATTTACATGTGATGGATTCCAATGTGATCTGTGATCAATTGACAATGATTGAACACTTGGGCGGGCAAACGCTAAAGATCTAAGAAAATAAACATGCATTGTATGATTACACAGTGAAGTTTGAACATGGATCAACCCAAGATTTTCACCATGTTGGTTGGTAGGTCAGGACCTGCTCCCCCAGCACAGCACCCCAGGTGGACAGGAGATGAACAGCGGGATCAGGCTGACATCCCCATTGAACTCCCAGACCACCAGCGCCACACTCACCATCCCCAGCGACCAGCTGCTGCCTCAGTGCCCCAACAACACCGGCCTGACAGGTAGGCACCCGGCCTACGGTAATGTGTTCAAAAACTCTCTGAGAATCGCCTTGAGCTGAATTCACAATATGAGATGTTCCCCATTCTTTTGTTGTAGTTGCATTTGTTTTTCTTTGTGGTAGTTTCCATCATAGTCTGCAGAAATCTGCATAGCTTGTTACGTGTTGGGCAGAGTTTTGCAGGCAAGATGAGGACAGGATAACCCGCACTGGACCCGCGTGCGCGCCATTTGATTCACATCAAACACAGATCCGTGATGACAGCCTCCACTGCTTTCTTCAACGCCATTGGATTAAAGATTTAGGAAAAGCACCTGTCCTGCTGCGGTTTGACTTTGAAAAGCTAGAGCCAATCAAAATGCAGGTCATCGCCTCAATATGTGCGGTGCGGGATACAAATGCTTGCAGTCCCGCGTAAAGTGGGATGCCGGACACATTTCTCACAGTAAGGGTTGGAGAAACATTGAGGGTTGTTTTTTGATGGCTGGTACACGCATCCCTTCATCACTGACAGCTGGACGATTTAGTGCCTCTGCCAACTGAGAGGAATCTAATCTTACCCTGGTTGTCACCCTCAGTCACGTCAGGTTGGTTTCTCCAGGCATGCACACGATACACACGCATACACACACACACATGCATACACACACATGCACGCACTGACACAATCCCCCACACACACACACAAACCATCCTACACACACACACACACACACACACACACACACACACACACACACACACACACACACACACACACACACACACACACACACACACACACACACACACACACACAGGGTTGTAATAGGGTTGCACCAATCCCACTATTTCATTAGGGATACAGATTCCTAGCCCCCTACCTATTACCGATTAACCATCCCATACCAATGAGTTATTTTTTCCTTTAATTTAAAAGCTGAATATTATGCCAGCCCATTTCCAAACTTGGTTTGTGTATGGTTTGGACTATGTGTTTGGAGTGTGGTTTGGACTAGTTAGGAAAAGGTTCTTCAATGGTTAATACCATAGACTGTATGGATAATTCACACTAAACTCAGATTTAACCCAACATCTAATCACATGTGATATTTTCGGCTGTAATACACTCTGCACACACTGATATATACATGTCTAAACTGATTTGACTGCGTGCTTCTGGATTGCGAATCAAACACACGCAGCAACGCTGCTTATCACCGATAGGTCCTGGGGCCGAGCGCAGCAGAGGCCCAAGGTTACGCAAGGACTGACATTCCTCTCGTCAAACATTTCCCTAAGGAATGCGGACAGAAATATACAATGCTTATTCACGAGTCACTGTGTGTGCGCCTTAATTGCGTCCCAAGCCGCAAACTCAAATCCCTGTCTCTGATACATTCTCATGTATGTGTGCACCAGTGGAGGAAGATCCTCCTTAACATTGTTGAGAATAAAAAGTGTAGATTGCCCAGACTACTGTAATGAATTAATGCCCCTTTAATGCCTTTGTATATGTAATGTTCGTTTCCCTGGGTCCTCCCTCAGCCTCCATTGACTCCCATTCATTTCTCGGGCACTACTGGAGGCCGGTGAATAACATGGGGTTCAATGGGAGAGAGGAGGAAAGTCCTCCTCTGAGTGGGTGGGACTAGCTAAGGGATCTGAATCGCGTCAACGTCTCACGCATAGGCTGGAGCTCTGGCTGCACTATGAACCAATAAGAAGAAGATCTGGCTGCGCTATGAACCAATAAGCAGGAGCCCTGGCTGCGCTATGAACCAATAAGCAGGAGCCCTGGCTGTGGAGCAGCCCGGAGGGAGGGTTTATCCCCTCAAGTCTCTAGGCTATGAGAACCAACGAACCCGCTCAGTCGTATGCCTCGTTTCCACCGAGCAGTGCGCTACTGTTCGTAGCGGTACAGTGCGGCTCTGTTCGCTTATATTGGCGTTTCCACTGCCAAAAGTCAGCCGAAATAAACGTGCTGAGCCTACCAATTTTTCGACACTCCTCCGTTGGGTTACCAAGCCGTCTGATAGGGTGGCGAAAACGTGGAGCTACACACGCCATTATTCTGAAATCACTCTAAAAATATCCCGTTTGGTATGACCAGGTCACTGATATCTTTAACACAAACAGCGAGGAGGATTGACTTGATCTATAAATGAAGTCCCTCAATCTAAATTGGTTTAACACCATGACCAACATTCTGAAACATCCATTAACATCCACATTTGCCTCAAACAATGCTAGGCTTACAGCCCATGTCAATAGTTGTGAAATGATGTTCTTGTTGTTCTTTTAATTGTTTGTTACTCTGACCGTTCTGTTTGATATTGTGGAAAGGATGTTAGTGAATGATTCAGAGCATGATACATTTTAAATGGCATCACTTTTGGTCTTGTGTCTTTTATTTTTCTTAAAACAATTGTAGCTGAAAGTTTTACAAATCAAGAGTAGGCCTGATTTGACTAATTGGCTTTGCATCCAATTTTATTCACATAATTATCCCTCCCTGCTATTTAGTAGTTCACCGAAACACCCTGAAAAAACTTGAGTCTCACATACTTATGCCACCATACGCCACTAACAGTACAAGCAGGCCAATGGCAACCAAGCGCGCAGTCCTTCCTCCCTCACTTTAAAAACCACCAGCTGCCACTGGTGTGCACATACATCTTATACGAATGTTGAAAAGTGTTACAAATCGTCAATATGCATGGAAGTGAGTATTTCTGCTCTCATGCGTCATATGCTAATGTTCACATCTATTTGTTATTGTACTCAATCTATGTGTACACTGTGCGCGTCTGTACTTGTTAGCATTTCTCTCGCTCTCATCCGAGGCAGGCGTCTCTTTGTGAGCGGTGTGGGGTGCTTGATGTTTATGAATAGAGCGCTGCCTCTCCTTCTCTTCTACTGCGCGGCAGACTCTGTGATCAGCCGGTAACAGGCTTTGCGTCACCAAGACGCGAGCGAGATCTGTGGCGTCAAGAGCTTGGCGCCTTTGAAAACTGCTTGTCTGATTGTCTTGCTTGGAAGGCTGAGGAATAATCAAATCTTCCCCCGTCCCCATCTCTCATCTCTTCATTACCGCCAGCACTGAGCTTGAGTAGAAGGGGAGAACGTCTTGATTTAGACTCAAATTTAGATTCAAATCAAAGTGCCTGATGAGAATTGAGTTGTGTGCTTATCAGGTGTAAACCGGGGACACCTGAAGCATTCATTTGGCTTTGAAATGTAATACTTTGAGGCTTTACAAATAGACAATCCATCAATGCCTGTATTTTTTCATGTTGTTCTTGTTTTTTTTCATTTTTTCTTGTTTGTTTGCCTCAGTTATCTGTATCTGTTTACAGTATTTAATTCTGTGTCTGTCTCTCTCTCTCTGGCTCTCTCACTCTCTCTCACCGCTCCCCAGTCACCAGCCTGCCGTCTAGCACCAGCCTATCACACGCCGCCGTGTCACAGAGCCTGGTGATGTCACAGGGAGGCGTGGCCGCCGACGGCAGCGTGACTCTGACCCTGGCCGAGGCGCAGGGCATGCTGGAGGGGGTGACGCTCAACCTCAACTCCCAGGTACGTGGCCTGCTAACCTAGCATAGCATGCTGCAGCGCGGCGTAGTGTAGCACAGCGTAACCTAGCACACAGAGGTTTCGCTCCCAACACTCACTTCTTGTGAGAAGTTCAAGCACAAATGTTGGGAAACCACTGCAAAAAATGACTGAATGAACGTTTGCCACTTGTTGTAATGTTGAGGGTTGTTGGGGGTGAAAACGGAATGAAGTTAATATTGTGATGTCCCGCCCAGCCGCCAAACAGGATGGAATTGTCATTTTTCCCATTCACTCTAGGGCCAGACGTTTCCAGGGGTGCTGACCGACGCGGGCCTGCAGGGGCAGTCCGCCGGCTCGGTCCAGCCGGTCCTCCTGGTCTGCCATCAACCCCAGGGAGCCATCGGAGCGCAAGACAACGGATTCCATGTCAGTGTATGTGAATTTGTTTGTGTGTAATGTGAGTGTGTGAGTGAGTGCGTGCGTGCGTGCGTAATAACATACATGAGTGATTCTCTGTGGTTACACACACACACACACACACACACACACACACACACACACACACACACACACACACACACACACACACACACACACACACACACACTGAGGCAATCTATTCTAACTGTGTGTGTGTGTGTGTGTGTGTGTGTGTGTGTGTGTGTGTGTGTGTGTGTGTGTGTGTGACGCCTGTGACACAGCTTGTGGAGGACGGGCCGGCGGCCCAGGGGGCGAAGGAGGCCCAGGAAGAGTCGCAGCTGAGGAACCGCTGCTTCTACTGCAGCCAGGTGTGTCAGAACGCCAACGCACTGCGGCGCCACTGCAAGCAGAGCCACGGCAAGGACCGCTGCCACGTGTGCCGGGTCTGCACCAAGGCCTTCAAGAGAGCCACGCACCTCAAGGTACACGCACGCACGCACGCACACACACATACTAAAACGCACGCACACGCGCAGATATACACACACTAAAACGCAGGGGCATTCGCACACACGCACACACACACACACACACTCACACTCTCCTGCACACCGATAATACACCGACTTCGGATGCACCTGGGACAACCACGCACACGTGGGTGCACATGTGTGAGTGTGGGACTTGCACTTGACCTTTTAAAAACATTGGCCGGACCTTTAGCTGAACTTCTTTTAAGACTAGACAGCGAGACCTTTGCTCTCTATATTCTCTGTTGGATTTTCTCTATTCCGATAGATTTTCTCTATTCCGATATTTGGTGCTGCGTGCACTCAGTTGGCTTGGCCTTTCTATTGGGCTGTGTGGCACTGAAAGACCATTGCTTCCTCCACTTCAGCTGACGGACCAAATTAATGAAATGGGACTGTTTTGTTTCGTCAACCGGAACCCTTATCCGGCCATCCACGCCAAAGCTGAATGAATCAGCAGCACTCAACCGACGAGGAGGGTACCAGCTGACACACTGATCAACTTATCTTTTTACGTCGGTGAAACCAAAGACGTTTCTTTGTTTCTTTCTCTAGTAGGGCTTTTTGAGAGTCCTCCCTCAGACTCCCACTCCCGGTTAAAAAAAAAAAACAAGCCTTTACTTACTCCAGAGTATTAGATTTCAGGGTCACTCGCCTTCTCCCTTCTATGATAAGCCTCTTGGACTAACACACGGTGTAATGAGCGCTGCAGAGCTCTGCCCACAAGCAGTTGGAGCGCACTCTCGCTCTCGCTCTCGCTCTCTCTCTCTCGTCTTAATGGCACAAACATTGCCAATTCTCTTCCCTGGGGTATGACGCTACCATCACCACACCACGCTCTGATTCATTCCCCATTGATATGAGGTTCTGCAGGTTTTTCATCACCACCAACGCTATCATCATCAGTACCACCACTACCATCTCCGGTACCATCACTAACACCACCACTTCCATCTCCACTGCCAATACCAACACCACCACTACCATCTCCGCTACCATCTCCACCACCACCTCCCCCGCCACCACCTCTTCCCCAGCACCGCCACTACCATCACCATCACCACCACCCCTACCATCACCACTACCTTCACCACCACCACCACTACCTCTTCGCGACCACCGCCACTACCATCACCACCATCAACACCACTACCATCACCACCTCTTCCCCAGCACCACCACTACCATCACCACCCCCACTACCACCACCTCTACCATCACAGCCAGCCTGCTTTGGCAGAATGCAATGCTCTGCTGGATCGGTAAAGAGGCTTTGCACCAGCTAATGACCACTATGGACCAGACCAAACCCACAGACTCCCAGAGCTTCCGTTCTCCTTTATGCCTCTCTCATTGGTGCTGCACACATGACAAGTGTGTCCTGTAGCCTGATATTAATCAAAACAGAATCATGTTATAAATCCATTTCTGGTTCCCCACTACATAAAATTAGCCTGTCCACCAGAGAATTCTGGTGTTGTTTTATTTGCTCTGGCATGTGCGTCGGGCCCATCCTCCCGTTTAGACAGATTTCCAGCTGATGTGGCAAGGGTCGAGCCAATGACAGCCTTTTGTCCTATACAAGGTTTGATATGACGAATGGATGACCAAGATGGCTGCGGCTGATGTGGAGCAGTCATTTGAATCGCCACAGTGCTTAAAGAACTGGACGGTATATGTTCTCTTAAAAAGGATCAAACAAGTGCACTTAAAGCTTTTGTTGATTAGGGCCCGGTTTCCCGAAACCTTCTTAAAGCCTTCTTAAGGCTACGTCATTCGTAAGCTCTACTTTAAGTTCTACCTTAACATCTCTTTTGTTCATCGTTTGTTGGTAAGGTTGGTCTGAAGCGCTCGTAGAACCTTCTTAGCTATACCATGAGGATTCAGCTCCTGACGCTAGTCGCCACCACTACAGTAACTTTTAGAAATCCCTGTTGCACATGGAACTGCCATATTGGCAGTGTTTTGTTTCACCAATGTACAGTACAGTACATATACGGTACAGCAGGCAAGGTCAGCTTGACTCGCTTCCAATAATTTCAAAAACTCGCAACATCAAAAAAAAATTGTATTTATTTTACTATTCAAAAATTATTCAATTATTCATTATTCAAAAAATGTCTTCTAAATTAAGGTAATGATACTGGGAAACGAATAAACCACTATAAGCAATGTGTGAACTTATTTAGCAGTCAAAAGACTTTTTTCAACCACCGACTTTTTTCAACCACCTTTCCCTTGACGGTGGGCAAATCCCGCACACAGTTAGCAAAAAGCAAAGCAGTCTCAGAATAAACAGTATTATATAATAAGCTAAATATACTATTCAAAATATAGTTCATTTCAAAATGTCTATTTTCATAAATATTAAGTCAGACACCTTTAGTAGTAAACAGAAAATCAATAGCCTCATTTGAACGGCTGCGACAGATGTAATGCGACAGAGGCAATCAAGGATGTGATTGCCTCAATCTCCTCCGCTGTATATTTTCTATATATATTTTTTTATTTATATATTTTTTTCACGAATAAATAATAAGCTTTTCAAAATAACATCTGGAACGAGAACAATGCAAATATAAATCAATAAAGTGCTAAGCATCATCTGAAACAAGAACAATTTGTGCAATTTTAACTAAAGAATGCATCGCTACAGGCTATCCTCCTTGGTTTAACAAAGAACAACTCAAGGGCCCTGTTTTAATTAAACTCTTTCACAGGTGGACCATTTATACTGATTCTCATGCAGGCTGTCAGACTGCCCTGCAGCCTGTTCCGCAGGTCTGTCTTGATCTATACACAGAGAGTGAATGAAGTTTAGATTATTTTATACCTTTGTATAATATTTACAATTTTGATAGAATCTAAGATTGAGAGATGATAATGGACTTACCCTATTCATCACAGAGAAATCCCTCTCACAATTCACACTTGAGACCGGTATTGTGAGGGCGATTGCTGATAGGAGGGACAGGTTTGGGTAAAGCAGATGTAGCTCATCATACCCAGATGCCATTGCAGTCATTATATCGAGCAGGGATTTGTCCTGATGGATGAGAACATTGGTCAATGACAGATATCCGTGAACTCACATAAACAACTTAATATGTTATGTTAATGACTCACTTTTAAAATCCCAGTTGTTGTAAGCACTTTATAGCTCTGCCATTCTTGGAGAAGTGTCTTCTCATTGATGGGTGGGAACTGCTTGGCCAGCATTTGTGGGTCTGAGATGGCACGACTCTCATCACCTTGTGGTCCCAGAGCACTAAAGGCACCAAGAATTCCAAGCTGCTGGAACCTCAGCTCCATGACCTATTAACATTAGATGTGAGAGAAAATTCAAATTTAGGCTGATAATATTTCAGAGACTCGTTATTGTTTATTCATTCTTGAGCTTGCTTACTTGCATCTGAAAACGTTCTCATAAGGTAAGGGTGGAAAGAGCTGCCCCACGTCTCCCCCTCTCTTCTTCGGCGTTGATATTCAGATGGGTCACCTTCTCTTCGACCTGAACTAGAAAGGAGCCCTTGGGTTGATGTTCACCTGCCTCTTTAATTTTTTTTAATCTTTCAATGGTAACGGGAACCTAAATAGACATGCAAATTAAACATATACGTATTTACAAAGGACAACTGATATGTAATTATATGAATAAAAATCAATGTGACATAATTTACATGGTTTTTGATTGCCATGAAATTGATATTTTCCTTCTGGAACAATTTTGAAAGCTGTGCCAGGTAGGGTAGGATGTCTGCTTGCAGGTGAACAGCTGCAACAAATCTGTAGGTGGCACAGTATGTGTACAACCCTCGTGCCACTGAGTCCTTCTTTATATCTGCCTCCTCAGCAAGTGTAGCAAGCACTGCAGACAGATTTCTCTGAAGATTGGAAATGGCCTTCTCTTGTGATAGCCACTTACTAGTGTCCTTAACCTCCTGGGGTGGGGGATAGGGCAATTAATTAAATTCCATATTTATATAAGGAATTTGGTGTACAATGTTTTCACTTATTGTGACTTTCAGATCCGCTACTTGGAGGACACTGGCAGCTGCTTTTAGAGCACTAGTGCGGTTTGCACTATTCCTAAAATAAAGGTGCAGGTCTTGAAGGTGCTTTCTGAAGATTTTCATGAATGGCACTCCCTCTGCTGCATCTTTACATGCCAGGGCCAGGCGATGAGCAGCACAGTGCACCAACACTAATCCTGGCCAGGAGTCAGTCAACAATTTTGCTGTTTTTTTTCCTAAAATAAAAGTAAAAAAAAAGGTTTTAGATTAAGGCAACCTATTTGTTTTGACACTAACTTAACTGGAATTTTCATTCATTCATTTATTCACTTCACCGGTCATCACTGCTGCTCCATCTGTGCCAAGGCCAAAGATGAGGCATTTATTTTGTTATTATGACTTGTTTCACAGCTTCTGCAATGGTTATGGCTGTGCCATCTGGAATGGATACAAGATCCAGGAATTGACAGAACAGCTGTCCTTCCTTGTCTGTATACCTGGAGTATTTACAAAAGAAAACAATTTGTCTTACCTGGTTTTGTTACACATACAGAACCTCATCATGACCCATTTAAAAATGAATAGGAAGGTGACCGCTACTGTACCTGACATGGATGTCTAATTGTTTTGTCACACTGATGTCTGTGGAATCATCAATTTCCAAGCCAATAGCCTTTGATGATCTAATGGCTTCTAAAATGGGCTCCTCAACCACTGCACCTAGAATCTGTAGTATTTCATCCACAATCCTGTGGGACTTGTAGTTTGTCCTTTGATCAATCTAGGAAAATATATTCTTAAATTATAGTTAATTTTACTACAAACCCAAATGTACAATGTAATGAAATAAAATTCTTACCTTCAGTTTGGAAAAATATTCGCAGCCTAGGAAGTCTGCCAGATCCAGCAATGCCGGGTAGTTTGTATGGTGCGCAATTTCATGCTTTACCAGCCAGTATAGACATTTAAAGCCACCAATTATGGCCTCATACTCCACATTCAAAGGGCCATTCAAAATGGGCTGAAATGCCTCACTGATGGGCAGACCTAATAAACAAACATTCAATAAGCTGTCACTTTTAGTTTAAATGTAATAATTAATTAAATCACCCTAGTTTTTTATTCCTGAACAACTCAGAAACACTTACTTCGGCTTGATTGGGCTGCTATGCCCACACATGAAACGTGATTGGTTGAGCTCAGGTGCGAGTCCAAGGCATCACGCCTGTAGTTAGTGCAGGGGACCTCTATGAAAGGCCTAACCCTAACATGATGCCCTTTGACGGTGCGTCCTGCATAGTCTGCAAAACATTCCTAGGAATAATACAATAACTAATTTAATATAGTTTAGTCTTTACTTTAAATTTCAACATTTAATATAAAATAAATAATGCTCTACTCACCGTGTTCGGTGTGGTAAAGCCACCCTGCATATTTAGGGTCCATAGCCCACTCCGGGTTCCACCCACTACCTCGGTGTTTAGAGGATTGCCGGGGATCCGGTGGTGGAGGTGATGGTGGTGGTGGTGGTGGGGGGGGAGGAGGAGCAGGCGATGCAGAGGGGGAGGTAGGCCTGCTTTGTCGCACGAAGAAGCCTGCAATTTTTGGTTGGGTTTTTCAGTCCATTTGGCTGTGTACAATGCGAGAAAATCACGTGCAATCGTCAAAAGTAGACAAATATAAGACAGCCACGTGTAAACGGTAAACGCAACTAGCCATGACAAGAAAACATTACGCCTATCAAAATAATTTCAGATAGCCTACTATGAGCGAACAGTTGACAGGTTATCCTAGTATTTATATAATTTAGATGAATAATTATCTTACCTCGATGCAACAGGTTGATTGTCGGCTATCCAACTTCCAGATGAACGTCTTCCAAAAAAATGTTTTTCTTTTTTACCCCGGATAAACCGCAAACGATGATAGATAGCACGATGACATTCAACCACCAGATGCCGCTGTTCGGACGCATCACATGGTTCGTCTGAGGCATATTTCGGAGGCAAAGCCTAGACCTACTAGATTTTAAAAACGTTTTTGTTTGTTTCTTTGTTTTTTTAATGCATTCTGCAGAAAAGGCAGACTGGCGTTGGTCACGGTTTGGAATGAAAGGGAGAAACAGGACAGAGTAACACCTTAATCCAAGATAACACCTTAATTCAAGAGATGGATGGCAGCCTCCATCTTTAATTACGTTTTTAAAAGCACATCCCATGTTGGGAAAGATGAGGCCAGTTCCCTTTGGTATCCCAATTTGTGGCCCTTTAAATGGCCACATAGTATCATTTAATTATTGGCGGAGGAGCTATCACCTCTTTGACAGGGGAACAAAGACTACTAATGACCGGAGTTTGGTGTGCCCATGCATCGCCGAGTGGATAGTGCAATGGATTTCTCACAGTAAGGGTTGGAGAAACATTGAGGGTTGTTTTTTGATGGCTGGTACACGCATCCCTTCATCACTGACAGCTGGGTAGATTAAGTCGATTTAGTGCCTCTGCCAACTGAGAGGAATCTAATCTTACCCTGGTCGTCACCCCCAGTCAGGTCAGGTTGGTTTCTCCAGGCATGTACACGATACACACGCATACACACACACATGCACACACGCACTGACACAATCCCACACACACAGACACACAAACCATCCTACACACACACACACACACACAAAACACACACAAAACACACACACACACACACACACACACACACACACACACACACACACACACACACACACACACACACACACACACACACACACACACACACACAACCAACCACGCACAGACACACACACACGCACAGGTCAATGTTAAAACTATAAGACATGCGATCATTGAGGCATATAAGCGATCGTGGGAGGGGGGCAATCAGTTCACGTGTCAGCTAAAGCCAAGTGTCAATAAGAAAAGGGGCCTATTAACTTACAATAAATTGTCCGCCATCTCATCCCTCCCTCTCGAGATATTTTTAGCGTGACCATCATCAAAAGCCCAGGAGCCCTGGCTACAATTCACCTGTCAATCATCTCCATGATTGTTCATATTTTCCTGTGGTGTGTTGCCGCAGGGGGCAGGTTCGTAGCGAGGCCAGGCAGTGGAGATGAGAGGCAGGACAAGTGGGTGTGTGGGGCGCAGTGACAGGTCCCGCTTGACGTCTTCACCAGAACCAGCCCCCCAGCTTGTAACCAGGGGCAGACCCTGCACCGTGACGCACAACAACACCCATAGAGACCGCGTCAGAGAAACACACGGTGCACGGGTATTCGCCTCGCTTTCTCCGCATTGCCTCATGTTACAGCCTTATTCTAAGATTTTCCTCTCATTCCCAGGGGGACTCGTTCCCCTCGTTCACACAGTGTCC
Source organism: Micromesistius poutassou (assembly GCF_964030765.1). Lineage (NCBI taxonomy): Eukaryota > Metazoa > Chordata > Actinopteri > Gadiformes > Gadidae > Micromesistius > Micromesistius poutassou. The sequence continues at coordinate 10,323,092 of NC_140278.1, forward strand.
CATGATGTCATGACGATGACAATGTCTCCCTGTGCGCGGTTCTCATCCCGTTTTACCCAAACTAGCCCCGAGGGACCCCCACAGAGATGAGGGGTCCTGACTCCTTAGTGCTGCTAAATAATCAAAAAATAGTATTAGTGTTACTATTATAAGTCTATTTGGTTTCTAAAAGCTAAATTATTATTTTCACTATTAACCCCCCATTTGAATGAATGTGTTGAATAAACATGGTGGTGTTATATATCATCATTACATATACACTGTACGGTTAGGGACTCCCAACCTGTCGATGTGCGACTGCTCTGTATTCCTGCTGTCTGGTTAGAATCTCAACGCCACAACATCACCAAGGCTGTTTCTCTCCGTGTCCCTTCTTCACTCCTACGTGTTTGTGTCCTACCTGTCTGCTTTGTGCTATGGTAAGCCAGGGAATGCTTCAAATGCATCCCCAATCCAACAGGCTTCATTCCCCAGACTACTTATTCTCTGGGGTTTAACCACAATTGTTCTGTAAATATAATAGTCCATCTCTGGACCTGAACATATGGGAATTTCATGCATGCAGAAAAAATATAGGCATGCACGAGCAAACAGACACACACACACACACACACACACACACACACACACAGAGAGAGGTTGTTTATTCTCTTCTTTTTCCTAGTTTTTGAGTTTCATGGAAGAAACAGAAACTAAAGAATTGAGCACTTGGCAGCATCTGCTCCAGGGAGCTGGCAGTAGCAGCAGACCAGTCCGCTCCCAGTCCCTCTGCCCATGGCTGCAAACCCAACGCCCACTGGCAGAACACACAGCAGAACTAGCAGGGAGCAGACGCCTCCTCCAGCACCCTCCGTTTCTCACAAGCACTCAAAAAGTACAACTTTTTACCATAGAAGTTTTGTTACATGGAGAAAATTTAAATATATTTATCTCTTGTGCAAAAAGTCGCAGTTGGTAGATATTGGCACAGCGACCGTGTACTTTCTATAAAGTGGAAGATAAGATTGTCAGGAGCAAGATCAATATGGGATATTAAATGTGTATAGCAGGTTTTGTTATCGAAGGGGACTAGAATTTCCCTTGAATTTAGGATGACAGAGTTCACTTCTGTATTTTACTTATTTGCAAAGAGAGTCTGGATACATTTTTTTCATTTAACTCATTGAATCGTGGTCTTTCATGCCACATAGAAAAAATCATGTATTACCCAACGTTTGATCAAATAACCTTGGAAATGTTCAGAAATGCCCCTGAAAAAAGGCTTTAAATCCTACACTGATAGGAAAAGGTGGAAAACCTTATAGGAAAACCTAAGGACAGCTGCGTGGAAAGCAAATACCTCGGGTCTCGTTTTACTTCAGTTTAAGTCCTGGTATCTTTCATTGCTAATGTGATTTGATCTGAGCTGAAGCACAACGACTCTCAGAGGGACAGAGAGCGGGATGTGAGCCATGCTGTGTTGTTCTATGTGGAGTGGTGATGCTCATACAGACGTGGAAATACCAGACCAAACAAGAATTCCTTGGAGTTTTATAAGTTCATAAGTGATGGGACACACATGGCCTTTACCCTGTACTTTGGTGCAACAAAACACGTCCAGTGCTCCATGAAATGAAAAGATGTGATTTTTTTATTGAAATGCAAGAACTGAACCCTATACAAAGCATTCAGGATAATTTCTAGTCGGGTTACACAAATCTATAGGAAGTGATTCACCCTTTTGGATGCTATGCCCAGGGCCACACGCCCACCGCTGGTGTGAGTGGTTTTAAATTTGATCAGATAATGCTTTAAATCTGGGGTTTTAAAATAAAGCTCTAGCATAAGAAAAAGTATCAAACGTTCCGGATGCTTTGTGATTGCAATGTGCGTGTGTCCGTGTGTGTTTAGCTCACCCACCCGCTCCCTGTCGCCCCTCCCCAGGAACACGAGCGCGTCCACCAGCCCGGGCCCTCGCCAAGCTCCCAGAAGCCCCGGGTCTTCAGCTGCACCTCGTGTGACAAGGCCTTTGCCAAGCGCTCCCAACTGGAGAGACACAACCGCACACACACAGGTAATGTTGCCACACACACACTGTTGTGCCGTGACACTGAATCACACACGCCATGACACACACGGGTAACGCTGTGACACACACCGGTAACGCCGTGACACACGCCGGTAACGCCGTGACACACGCTGGTAACACTGTGACACACACTGGAAACTCTGTGACACACACACACACACACACACACACGCTCTTGTCAGCTCTGGGTTTGGCAATGACATGTATGACGATTTCTGCTTTTAAAATATTCCAAATATTAAAAACATTAAGTGGAATACATTAGAATACATTACGTCAAAAAGTTTTTTTTAGAATAGAAGCTTGTAACAAGACTGGGCGATATGCACATGCTTGATTCACCATGCATCACACAGAGGCGCAGTCTGTCCATGTGGATTAATCAACCATGAATGGGATCGCATGGATGAGGGCGCTAATTGTTAGTGCTAATGATTCACCGATGAAATGAGCATCTGTGAAGAGATAATCAAGCCAACTTGAGCATTTGAATAGTGGTTGTGGTGCATTAGATGCCAAGAAGACAAACACACTTTGATATATCTGTGTATCTATCCTACATCTATTATTATACATCTTTTACATGTATTATATCTGTGTTTTTGCCCGGGGCTTTTGTGCAACGCCAGCTTCCAAAACATGCAACACAGGCGTGCTCCCCCACTGCGACCCTGTCACCAAAAGCCACGTGTTGTAATCAGCGTAATCAAAGCATGTTTGAATCAATCAAACAGGGTTTGATTACGTGTTTTCCGAGTGCTGCTAAATATGTATTTCGGTGAATACATGGTAATGCATTTTTTCCTCTCAAAGCATGGCGGAGCCACTTTGATAACGTGCCGGTACATCATCTGTAATTCTAGTTAATTTGTCTGTGCATGTCAGTAATGGGGAGCGGCGGACCAGAGGAGGAGGATAACCTGCTGGCTCTGTAACAAGGGTCACACCAGGATACACTCAGGATACACTGAGGATACACTGAGGATACACTGAGGATACACTGAGGATACACTGAGGATACACTGCCTTTACAAAGGGTTTACTGAGGAAGCAAACCGACAACCCTGTTAATTGTTTGTTTTAAACGTGGTTATAAGATCTTCAACATAGTTATAAATACCATTTTGTCATTGTTACTAAAACAAGGTCATTAAGAGAAAACGGTTGGAAAATATTTTTAAAAAATGACTGGCGTCCGCCAACTAGTTTATGAGGGCCCTTCAAAGTCAACATAAGGGGACAGTGGTGGCGAGGTGTGTGTGAATGTTTAGAGCTCTGTCGGCAGTGTCCAAGAGAGACGCAGCCACCAGCCATTTTGATATTTTTAAGAAAAGAGGAATTACTCATGAAATTCATAAAGCTATGGTCGGGTAGGGACTGTGTTCTGGTCGCATTTGCACCTTACCTTTTCATTCCTCTTTGTCTTCTACAGTTTATTGTGTCATTTCGTAAACTTTTACCTGTAGTTTAAGCTTCTCAGAAACACGGTGCAGCGCCAGGGTGTGTGGTGCATTTCATACAGAGCACCACTCATTATCACGCTCATACACAACCAAGGGGATGGTTTTAATTAGTTTAAGTATCAGAGAGTTGTCCTGGGTCGTAACCCTGGAGATCACATGTCCCCTACTAACCCCTCCTTCCTAGAACTCTCAGCCCATAATGCCAGCAATAGCTTTGTTATATTTTTTGACTATATTGTTCAATCTAATAGTGTGTGAGTGTGAGCTGTAAACAAGTCTTTACTTATATTTTAAGACGGTAAAGAAATCCATCGCTGGCAGTGATTGGTTCTGGCTTGTTTGTTTGTTTTATTGCACCAACAGCGTTCTGCTACACCTCTCCAGCTCAAGAGGGAGAAAGGGAGAGGGAGACAGGGAGAGAGAGTGCTCTAGAGTTGTTTTCTAAGTGGACCATTATCATAATTACAGTCTGTATTACTTCAGCACTGTCACTTATTATAAGGATTTATGCATGGTTGTGTCCACCTGTTTGTGTGCTTGTGTGCGTGTGTCCTCCTGCGTGTGCGTGCATGCGTGCGGGAATGCGTGCGGGAATGTGTGCATGTTGTTGCATCACATCATCTCATAACAACCAGAGTAACTGTTAGTAATGAGCTGGTATGATGCGGCCGCTCAACGATTTGCTCTTCAGAGAGTTCCCCATCGGATTGAACGCCACGGCGCCGAGCTCTCGAACGCCCACCCTGACCCGTCGTGTGTGTGTGTGTGTGTGTGTGTGTGTGTGTGTGTGTGTGTGTGTGTGTGTGTGCGTGTGCGTGTGCGTGTGCGTGCGTGCGTGCGTGCGTGCGTGCGTGTGTGTGTCTGCGTGTGCGTGCGTCTTTGTTCCATGTCCCTATTCGCTGCATAATATCCATCCTATGTATCACATCATCACTGTCCTGTACCTAAATGTCTACTGGCTATGTTAGCCCTCATGCTCTGCCTCTCCCTCCCTCCAAACAGCCTGGACTGAATTCACTTTAAACACTAGTATTGCTTGTTATTGACTGTTATTTTTAATATTTTCTTCCAATGTTTACACTGTACACTTTATTTCCCCATATTTATTTATCTATTGTTGTATATCTTCAATCCATCTCTGCGCTGCCACAGGCCTCTCCTAATGGGTCCACTTAACTACTCTAGTTAGCCCATATTTAATATTTAATATCTAATTCTGGTCTCCTCATACTTGCAATGTCTTGCCTTACCTTTGCACCTTAACATACACACTGGTTTACAATCCATCTCTGTGCTGCTACCATACTTGTTTTTTAGCTTTTAGTATTTAATGCTGGCCTACTGACTTAAAATTGCACTGTCTTGCCTTACTTCTTTGCACCTCACCAAAACATGCCTAGATCTCTACTCTACCACAGGGTTAGTCCCTGCCCTGTCACCCTTATCACACTGCCTCAGCACATTAATGTGGACCTTGTTTGTTTGTTGTCTGTTACTTAGTATCTTTCTCTTAGTATCTTTAACCTTATTGTCTAGTGTATAGTATCTCCTTTTTTCCCCTAGGAATATATAAAGTTTATATCTATCTATCTATCTATCTACCCTCTCGTCCTCCAGGGGAGCGGCCCTTCAAGTGCCCGCAGTGTGACAAGGCCTTCAACCAGAAGAGCGCCTTGCAGGTGCACATGGTGAAGCACACGGGCAACAAGCCCTTCAAGTGCAGCGTGTGCAGCATCAGGTTCACGCAGAAGAGCAACATGAAGCACCACATGAAGAGGGCCCACGGCTACGGTGAGCAGCCCCCCCCCCTCCCCTCCGCCCTCCGACGTGCACGGAGGGCTGCGAGGGGGCCGACCCTGGCCGTCGCTGAGAACGTCGAGAGGTGTTTCACGCGAAGAGGGGGGAAAAAATTTTTCCGGTACAACCTTGTACGAGCTCCCTTTCTGCCGCTGCTGCCATCCTTGTTGGTACTTGAGAGAAACCTTGAGAAGCCTTTTTGAATCTGAGTAGATGGAGCGGAGGGCTGGCATGTTCTCGAGAGGCACGCAGGCACGCGCGCGCGCGCACGTGTTCAGGGGGACATGCGTACACACTGGCAGGCCCCCTCGCACCGCGTTATCGTGACCCGCTTGGCTTGGGTGAGGCCTCTGGATTCACGAATAAAATTCCCTGTTGTCGGACATTGTGAATATTTCAGCAATAGCCAAACTCATTTAAAATGCATACACAACAACAAACGCATATACCCATTTTCTCTATTTGTGTGAGCGGGAAGGGACTGCAGTGCCTTGTCACTCTCTTGAATCCATGCAATCGTTGATCAGATTAAATCATGAAGCCGATCTAATGATCATCCCGTCTGATTGACCACTTTCTGATTAAAGCAGAAGAGCCTTCTGCTTTAGAGCCTAAGATTAGTTTGCATTTTGAGACACACACACACACACACACACACACACACACCCCCCCCACTCCTGGCAGTATGAGAGTCCAATTATTGTCCATGAAGGTTGACCCTGAAGAGTCATGTCTATCTAGCGAGCTGCCTGGACTCCCTACTGTCTCTCCACCTCCTCAAACGTTGTCATATTTCAACGTCTTGCTTTCGGCCTCTTTACGAACCATTTCCCTCCGTGTCCCTCACAACACCTTGTCATATACCTTGTCGTCCATAACCTTTGAGCGATTTGAACGGCGGTTCAGCATCAAGAGCAGAACATGCGATCCTCGCTAAGGCGTAAAGTGTCTAGTGTTACACGCCCGTTACATACGTTGTGCTTGACTCTGCCCGAGCGTTGATCACTTTAACCCCCGGCTATATCTGGCCCCTCTCAGCGGTGATTACGCAAAATGATTAATGACGAGGAATCATTTCTCGCCTTCGCCTAATGTAGGAGATGTGATGACGTAAGCCCATGGGAAATAAGCAACATCATTACATCATCACTAATGAGGTTAAAATAAACGGATGCTTCAGACAGGTACTCAGAAAGTTCTTCATCCGGGCCCAACTTTTCAAATGAATCGCCGAAAAACTATTGATAGCTGCATTGCAAGTTAGAATAATTGTCGACGATGTTATTGCTGGGTTTCCAGAAGATGGATGAGGATGCGTGATGCTTATGAATAAATGATAGCCGCTCTGGGTTTTATCTGGTATAAGGATATTAGATGCGATTTCATATTACGGTATTAGGATGCACACTATTGCACCGATGTGGTTTCCCCTTGACAACACCTTTTCCAAGTTCTGAAACTAAAGGATCCCCCGATAAGTGATGCAACAGATTTACAAAAACTTTGTGTGACGTGTCTCTACTGCTGAGTGGAACAGACGTTCAACTTTGCTAGATAGTGTAGTGGGTTTTTCCAGACAAAGTGGATTTAATGGTGAAATCTGCAACGGACATGCCCTTTATTATTATTCAACATGCACTTGACCCACTACAAACCCGCCTCACCCTTCTCCCAACTTGCCTCCTCCTCTCCCACCCTCCCTCCCCCTCTCTCACCCTGCCTCCCCCTCTCTCACCCTGCATCACCCTCTCTCCCCCTTCGTACCCCGCAGGTCAAATTCAGGACGGGTCGCTGGGCCAGGACGAGCATGTCGGCCAGGCAGAGGTGACAACAGACCTGGACCTGGAAGTGGTCCCGGAGGCGTCTGGAGACTGGCACGTCTTCTCCTAACCTCCACCTCTACCTTCACCGGCAACACCCTGAGGTGCCCCCCCCCAGCCCCCCTCCCCCAACTCCCCTGACTGCGACCCAGCATGAACCCTAGCTCTTCACTTTAGAATGCAGGGAGCGCGGTGAATATTCTGAAAGCACTTGAAGCAAGCACTATGTATGATTTAAAAGAACAAAAAAAGAAACGAAAAAAGTTCAACAAAGGACCTTCCTTCAGTCTGTAGTCCATTAGTCCTGTTGCATATCCGGGTGCTTTTGGATGTTTCTGGGCCCTGGTGACGCATTAAATGTTAAGAATCAATGCAAATATACACCCCCCCTTTTTGATTGAGAGAGAAATTACTTTATTTATACTAATATGTTAAGTTTGCGTCTTTTTTTAATGGTTCAGTCTGGCATCATTTTTTTTGTTATTTTTGTATAATTGTCATTTTTTTATGCTGCAGTGCATTTTGTAAATAATGTATATGGATATATTTTTGATTGAAAACGAAGACACAGGTGGTTTGTGAATATGTGAACGGTAGCATAGATTTCCATTTTTATTATAAAGCCATCTCTTGTACAGCCTTTTTTAGTTGGGAAGATTTTATTTTGTATCGGTCATGTATTTAATAAAATAAGGCATTTTTCTACGAATTGAACTTGTCTATCTATTTTATACGAGGAATTCTAATCATTATTTGAATGAATTCCGCTTTTGGATCCAAATGCTGACTGCATTGTTCAAATGGGAAACACACTTTCTAGCCTTATCCCTCTGCTGTCTTCAATACTTAACCATATTTACTAAAATAATATTCTCTCTCAGCTATATATACTTATAATACGATTAATAGTTACTAGTGTTACGATATGTTGTGTAAAATATGATATGCACATGATATCCAAAACACCTGACACTCATATTTGGTTTCATGGTTTTTAATTAAATTACTTTACATATTTGTTTCAAGTTAAGTGACGTCATGTTTATTACAGGTAGAGCATTCAGTTGATTACATAGGGGGCCTTGAGTTTTAATATACATTCATTCACAGGGCCCATAGTCCAAGGGAACTCACACACTTGATTATACAGCCTTCAGACCCAAGCACACTTTTTTGTATTTTTTTCTACATGATAAACTATTGGAACCATTCACCATTTAAGAGTTATGGCAACCTTTCAACATTCAGTAAAGAGCACCTTATTGAAATTTGTGTTTTTTTTTAATATTTTTTATAATCCACACAGTAGAAAAACACAGCACCTAGTTTATATGTTGGTAGCGGAAAGCATAATGGATAATAATAGCTGTATTGCATTTGAGTTTAATTAGTTGTGCTATGTGTCTGCAGGTGTCAAGGGAAATCGACTTTTTAATCTCAATCCACCATCATTATTCAGGTGCTGTCTTTTGTCTCAGACTGAGACTGCAGAATACATGTTGTTTCCAGACAGCAACAACAATGCACAACATAATGTTTATGACATTATAGAAGACCTCATTACACACTATTATTTCATGAATTGGAGAAAAATAAACACAGCTGGGACAATGTTAAACATTGCAGAATTATCCATTTTATTGGAATTCAATGCATTTATTGCAAACATAGATTTTATATCGCCTATGTTTATTCAGTGTTCACCTCAAAGCTTTACAGCAGGTCACATTGTTTTATTAACAAACGTAGATCAGACATCACATTGAAGACAGAACACATGTGGGACCCCATGAGGGTCTAAAGATGAGAGGAGGAATACAAACACGATGAACATGTTCCATTAAAACGTGTAACGTTAAAACATCATTAGATCGGTTAAGAACATAAATCATAGTGATGCGTAAACACGGTTCTGGGAGAAGACACGACAACGGAGAAGACAAGACAAAAAAAAAAAAAAAACACCAAGAAAAAAGAATGAAACAGAGCTAACACCCGTTCTTCACACTCACACAAGGGTTGTCCGCGGTCAGGTCAGAAAGACTTGCGACCGGCCCTCTAATTCTTGTTCGGGTGAACGTCCGCTTCAGCCACCTTTTTTGTGAGCAAACGACTCAAGATACAGAGACACTTGTGAAGCACATTCAACGAGAGGCCCAGCGGGCGTCCAATCAGCGCTGCGCTTGTGAGAGAATGCAGGAACCACTGCAGCAAACACGCATTTCAACGCCGACGAACACCGCATGGAACTCTGGGACTAGGGGGAGGGGGGGGGGGGGGGGCGGGGGCGCAGGCACAGATTGTAATATCTAGCAGCCGCATGGGGGAGGGGGGGGCGGGGGAGGAGGTGAGATCACGGTGGTAAAGGTGAGGTCGTAGGACAGTTAAGGCCAGTGTTAGCGTGTTAAGATGCAGGAAACGGTTGAGGTTTTGGAGAGTGAGAGGCACGGAGATATTTTAGTTTCTTCATTTTTTTTCCCTCTCTCGTTCGTCCCTTTCTGTTGTTGTTGGTGTTGTTGTTGACAGGGGTTGGGCCCTCGTTGCCGTTGGAAGAGGGTAAGCTTCCATCAGGGACGACTTCAGCGCTTGGCTGGTGAAGCACTTCTGCTTCCCTGCAGGACGGATGGAGAAGCTGAGTTAAAGCATGTCAGGGCATGTTCTTCCTACTGACCGCTGGTACATCCAGAATTATTATTCAACTGTGGTTTCCTTCTGGAATCTGCAGTGCTAGTCTAGGGTTAGTAACTTAATGAGCTTCTTGCCGGTGTGTTGCTATGGAGTCATTGAGCATTTTGTTAGCGATGAACACGCAGTAGGTTTTTTGATGAGAAAGTAAATCCGAGCCACTATTATATTTAACAAGATAAAATTGAAAAGAAAATCAAATGGAATGAAATTACAATATTTACATGCCCTGGGTTAAAGCACGTTGCAAGGCAGGCCCTGCCAAATGTATTTGCATTTTGACTTGAAACACCACGCCTGATGACGCAGACCCTAGCAGTTCCTCTTCAGTTGTTTTCTCCAAAAGGAATGTACAGATTAGGCTGCCTGTGTTTGTGATGCAATTTCCCCTTGGCAAAATCAGATGGTCGGAAAATAGAAGAGAGGGAGGTTGTGAGTAGCAGGGGGATTATACAAATGAGACAAATCTTTGTGGAAAATGGCTTTAAAAGACCATTAATCCACATCTCCTTTGTCTTCCCCTTCACAAGACAAGGGCATGGAGGCAGCCTTTGTTCTGACGCTTTTCTTTCTGCAATTGGAAATAAATTAATTATCTTCCATCTGAAATTGGGGGAGGAAAGGGGAAGCTAATTAACACACAGCTAGAGTTCTGCAACCTAACACAGAGACGTTGGAAGTGGAAATGGAGACCAATAGATGGGGAGAGTACTTGGAAAAGAAGACAGCGTTGGGGGGGCTTTGTGTCCGCTGCTGTTCTGGGCTGTGTGTCGTGTGATTATGTGCAGAGAGATGGTTAGTGTTCAGGGCGAGATTGAGCTCCAACTCGATGCTAATTAGTCGTACCAGAAGGGTTTAAAAAGAAGTGGCACAAAAGTTAAACGCTGGAGAAATGTATTCTCTTGTGCCTCACTAATGACTATTTACCCCGCACCGATGGCGTCTTGAGGAAACGTGAAAACCTCTCCCTCTACTCCATCTACTGAACCAAGTAATCTCAGGTCCAGCCAGACTGATTAATTCCTGGGGACGGATGGACAGACACAGGAGAAACTACTACTGTCTACTGTGACAACAAATCGCCATAGGTCCCCGGGAAACAGATGAACCAGAGTATAACTCATCAAAAGAAGAGAGGCAGCTCAGGCCCATCAGAGTGTAAAATACAAAGGCCACGGATGGGGAGAGGGTGAGGCGGAGAGAGTGTGAAGTGTGTGGCATTTGGGACTTGGGAGTGAGGCGTTACGCTCAACTAGCCACCAGAGTGTAAACAGGCCAGAGTGGATGGGAGAATCCTCAGGCCGAGAAGAGTGTTGACTTGAACCTCCTTGGATGATAGAGTGACACCCTTGAAGTGACGGCTCCAGGGGGCCATCTCGGGCCCCGCTCCACTGACGGAGCTGGGGTCTAGGAGGTCTAAAGGGAAGTTCAGAATGGCCATGATACGCTGTTCAAGGGGATGTGCCGGCGTCAGACCAGGCCCTTTAACAGTTGCCCTTTCACCGTAACAATGCTGTGGATGGGTCAGTTTGCGTGTATCTTCAAGCCTCAACATTTCTAGAAAGTTACATTCAGAGTCTCTCCTCCTGGATGGCATTCGGAGCGCTATATCTCCTCTGTAGAGTTTCAACACGCCATTACAATTACTGGATCATCATAAATGAATACAGACTCAGATTAACTCCAGGAGATGTTACCCTTGGAGATGTTCTGCGTCTGCTGGCTACAGACAAGATGGCAGAAAGCATAACAATGGATGTGCAACAGTGTGTTAAATTTGTTCACATTCTCTTAATCCTTTTCTTTATATTTGCAGTTATTTCATCTCGGTTTTTGCAATCGTTTTTTATTTTACACTATTCATTGAGACTATTTAGAGACTTTTATTTATGAGCTCACGTTGGTGTGTAGTCACGCTTAATGTTCCATCATCTTCCAACCATCTATCACACAATGTCCAAAAATGCATTGGACACTGAGCTCCTTTTGACGAATAGCCCGACATCAGACACCATCATCTCATTTTTTGTGTATTGACGACCATCCTCTGTCCATATCCTGGGCACTTATTACAGTTTAGTGGTGGTGGTGGTGGTGGTGGTGTTGGTAGCAGCCCAGGCCTATTGCCCATTTCCATACGTATGGAAAGCCCCGCCATGGATCTAACGTGTTAATGCTGCAAAGCCTTTTAGCGTGGCCTGCAATATAGACCACTATGCCCAGGGAGCCTCTGGTTATTTCATAAGGCCTGGATACACCCATCTCCTAAGTACTTTGGTGATGATGGAAATGGTTAGGTGGTGCAGCAGAAAAATGTGTCGTATTGCAACGGTTACTCACTCTGCGCACGATATCATCACTGGGGTAGGAAAAGAGGAGCGACATTTAGTGAGAGAAGAAATTATATTCTTGAATCAGACGAACACTTTGAGAGAACAAGACAGGATAAGTTGAAAGAGATATGTATTCGGATGAGAAGAAGATCCAATGGAAGTTGGTAGATGAGAGGAATGATATGATAGTAAAGAAATTCTATGCTTTAATCAAACCAAGGCCAGTTGAACAAAAAACTATGAACAGGGAGATTCCGTCTCTTAATTAAAATTACATCAATAGAAGGAAAAACAGTGGAGAAATGCTTTGTTTCATCAAATCGACGTCTGGCAGAACGGCACAGGAGTTAGTGGAGGATGAACGAGACACAGAGATAGTGGAGAGAGGGGGAAAGAGGGAGGGGGAGAGAGAGAGGGATGAGGGGGAGGCTGTGGAGAGCTTCCATTGTTACCATTTTGAAGATCTTGGTCAGGCTGCCTTTACCGTCCCCGGCGGCCGCCTTCTTTGCTTTGGCAGACTGTGACTTCTGGCTCCCCTGGGGAAACAGGTAGCATAGGGGGGGTCAACGCACAACCTCAGAACCTAGGATGAATGAGTGATGAGTCTCTCCTGGGCTTTAGCGCAAGGCGTCGAACTGACCCACAGGCCAAGGGGTCGTATTGATTTTCATTCCAGCATAGGAAAGATTTATAAAAAAAATTTCCTTTTCTTTTATTTTACAGGGGAGCAGGCACTGGATAAATGATCGTGGAGTTTGAATGGAGATCCGAGATCTCTGTTCAAACTCCAGCGTGGAACCCAAACTCGGGGTTAATCAAACTAATTATAGCTGCTGCAGGACTTGTTTGTCCAGAGCGATTTTAACAATGTCCACAGGCTGACATCTGAGGGACCTTGTTTATTCCTCATGGAGAGACTCAACTCAGGCGGATGGATTCTGAAATGTGAGCCCATTGTAGCCCTAACTATAAGGATGAATTACAGTGAGTATGACGATGGGTGGTAGGAATTACTGTTTATTCTCAAACCCTTACCTTACATAAGACTCAGGAGAGGTATACTTTCACTGGGCACTGGACACACACAAACTGACATCTACTTTTGTATGACTCATACAGACTGGGCTATGCATAAGATATTTCTAACAGTGCCAGATGAATCGCGGGAAATTAAACCAAGGGAATGAAATTGGATATATCTTTAAAAAAATAGTGTGTATTCACTTTCGCTACCAAGAGAAGAAATCCCCTTGACGAGATAAGAAGAAAAAGAAAAACGGCAGTCGTGAATATACAAAAATGTGGTCAACAAACAGAAACTGATAAGAGGCCTAGAAGGCGGACAATCGAGAATGGGACGATTGAATATGCGGTTTAAATGTGTGGAGCGGTGAGATGAGTTTATATAGACGCATGGATAACGGGCCAAACTGCAGATGGGAAAGCCAAGCGCTGGAAATGGGAGGTGAGTGATTCCCTCATTAGGTCAAAGATGTCATGCACCAGAGCACTTCTGTCACTGAGCTGATCCTAGAGTAATTATGTTCTATAATGGGCTATCAGGGGGGCTAGGAGGGGGTCACTCAGAGCTTCTGGTGGCATGACACCTCTGCTGTATATTCCACGCCCAGCACCTACCAGGCCCATCTTAGCTGCCATTCCAGTCCACTGGACATGCAGGACGCAGGGTTTGGAGGATGAGTGGGGGAGAACGACACACAAAACAGCTATAAATTTAGATCTTACTCAGAGCGAAGGGCAGGGGCAGGACAGGGCAGAGGGGCAGGAAAAGGTAGACGTTGTCGTTGGGAAAAGAGCACAGGTTCAACAGCAGCAAGGTACATAAGAGCACATCAAGGCGTAGAAACAGGCAGAAAGAGAAAGGGAAACATCAAGCACACATCAGTTGGAGAAGGACCTTCCACAAAACGCTACTGCTTTGGTTCTATGTATTCTTCAAGTTAAAAGGACGAGTGAACACGACACATCATTACTGGGTTGAAGATATGTTTCTACAAAGTCTACATTCAAAACTCAGAAGAGAGGGCAAGACAAGCAGGACTCACCCTAGACTTGGGTGGGGCAGGGGACACCTAAGGGAAGGGAGTTTGAATGACAGAGAGTTTGAAATGTTAGCAACGTACAGCAGAGGCGATAAGTCAGGCAGAGGAAACCAAGTGCAGGAAGGCAAGTGACGGAGAGGAACCCTGTGTGTGTGTGTGTGTGGGGGGGGGGGGTGTTGTCATAGAGACTCACAATTGTTCTGAAGAACGTCACCACGGCGTTCTCGGTGCCGCGCTTACGGGGAGAGGCGGCGGTGGATTTCTGGGGGGCGGGGGACAGAGCGCCACGGAAGGACCCCTGGAGAGAGAAAATAAGTCATTTAAAACCCACCGAGGGGGATTCCGGAACACGGCACATCCTTCTTCTCCCAAACCTATTAGACGTTGCTTTATCTTTGTTGGAGAAAGAAAAAAAGAAAAGCCCAACCTGTCAATCTTAAAAGGGAGGAGGGGTGTCTAGTGAAGGCTCCAGTGAATCCCTATGAATAATGAAGGCTGTGTTGTTTGTGGCTGCTGTAGTTCAATGGCTAGAATGAAAGGTGAATACAATTGTCAACCGCTGGGACAATTGTACATGTTCACTTCAAAGGACCCTCACCACTTTTCCTTCCTTCACATGCCAGAGTCATTGTGTGTGTGTGTGTGTGTGTGTGTGTGTGTGTGTGTGTGTGTGTGTGTGTGTGTGTGTGTGTGTGTGTGTGTGTGTGTGTGTGTGTGTGTGTGTGTGTGTGTGTGTGTGTGTGTGTGTGTGTGTGTTCTATCGAAAAAGGTTACCTCAGGGAGAGAACTAAAATACATTACATTACAATACATTCAGTGTCATCATGTATTGATCAAAAAATATTAAAAAAAAAATCTGGTCCATATATCTGAAAAGATTACAAGGAAATAAGAAAATAAGAAAAATAAGAAATCTGGTTCATGTTATTACCCTGGTCCCTAGTGTATCATTGCTGTGTCTCAACCAGTGTATTCTTGGACGTAAATAATGCTTGAGGATATCTCCTAGAGAGACAATGCAGCCCATTATACATGTGCAGGCTCGTTGGTGTATAGCCTCACTCCTTGTATATGTATCTCTATGTTGTATTGACACCAAAGGAAAATGTCACTGTACTACAGTGAACAGGGAGGCAGATGAAATATGAATTGTTGATTGCGTGTTGGCAGATTGTTGCTGTGGAGTCGTATTCCCTTTGATATAAGTATTCCCTTCTGCTCCTCACCTCAACTTCTCTCTTTCCCTCTTCTCCCCCAAACTCGAATCCTCTTCTCTCAACTCATCTCCTCGACTCCTCTTTTTCCCTTCTGCTTCTCCTTACTCCCTGCTTCTCCTCTCCTCTTCTCACTTCTCCATGCCTCTTCTCTCCTCTACTCCTCTCTTCTCCACGCCTCAAGTCCTCAAGTCTTGTCTGTCTTCTTTCCTCTCCCTCGTTCTCCTACTTTTATCGTTGGTCTCTCAATGTACCTTAGCTCTGCTTCTAAACTTTCAGCGTTGGTCACTGATGGCATTCCCAGGCCATCAGTGACCAAGAGCACTCTGTGCAGCCAGGAAGGGGGTGATTGCTTTCTGTTTGATTTAGCCATGAGGGAAGAATAGAGATGTGTGTGTGTGTGTGCACATTCAGAAGTGAGTATAATGTGTGTATGGGCCTGTGTGTGTGTGTGTGTGTGTGTGTGTGTGTGTGGCGGAAGAGAGAGTGTGAGCTGAGACCGGCAATGGACACACACACAGACACAGTACATCCCTGCCTGGATATAAAATAAATCCCAGCATAACCCCTTTCACCAATAATTAAGCAGAGCAGCATTTATAATAACCGGGAGACACACGCAGACACATACACACACACACACACGCACCCACCAACACACCCACCCACACACCCACACACCCGTTTCAAGTTTTTTTTTTTTTTCTAAGCCTACCCCCAGGAGGGATCCAGCAGTGTTGAGTCCCCGACATGTTTTATGTGTGAAGAGAACACTCGCTGGAGCAGCAGGGGGAGCACTCAGTATTCAGCACAATGTACCCCAATTTATTCAAGCTCCCAATGCAGTGCTTAATGATCCCTGCACTCTACTCTGAGGTCAGTAGGGCGGTACGGGGCCAAAAATACACTTAATCACCGGCCATGTTCAATATTTAATCTAAAGGAGATGATAGAGACGAACAGACGCCCAGCCATCGCAGACCAAAGCAGATAAGGGCACACCTGGAGTTGAAGCTGTTGCATAAAACACACCATTATCACTATCCCCCACAGACACCCCCCATCCCCTTCTCTTTCCTTTCACACCAATATAGAACACAATCAAGTCTTCTATTTTTTCTGTTCATACGATTTCAATCCCATCCAAAAGCAATCCAATCCAAAAGCAGGCTTGTTGACAATGGCGTTGTCGATTAACATTGGCACAATAAGTGGACACCATAATTAGTGTGGTCGTTGTGTCCACTTATTGTGTGTAATTATTAAGCTGCATTTTGTTAGGCTTGGCACCTAAACAGTTCTAGACTAGAATAAGTCATATTCTTTGTGCAATCGTCCTTAATCACTGTCTGGAAGTTTGTTTTTGCGTCAGAACCCAAATTTTTTTTTGTGTTGTTATTTTTATAGATTTTAATTATTTTTTTGATATTTATCATTCTAACAATTTTTTGTTATTTATGTGAGCATGTATGTACAGTATATGTTTGATTGGTCAGGAATGGTAATGAATGTTTGTTAGGGGTTTGTTTGTTAGGGGCTCATCCCTTTGTGAAAAAAATAGAAAATCTAAAAGAGAAATATATAAAAAGAACCAGGGATTGATATAAATGGGTGGCATGGATGTCATGCTGATCGATGTCGCACTGATTGACCCAACACCTGGCAGGGACTTCCTGTTCACTTCAGCACTGAAGCACCCCCTGTGGGCCATGAGACAATGTGATGAGACACCTCACTTAAAAAAGGTTGTGCTCAGAAGAAATTGGGCGGATGTCTCAAGTGGTGGAGGCAAACATCATCGATTTGTACTGCTCGAGTATTAAACAAACTTTGTAGATGGATCAAGGTTGATGAGGACCTGACACAAGCGAGACCACACTTACCTGTCTCCCTTTGATTGTTCAATTGTGAATATATGTTTGTATATAAATAACAATATATATATAAGTTAAATCAGGGATTACATGAAATCACTAACTAAGCTTCGGGTATACATTTTACCTCAAGATAAATTGTACTTCATTACGCTTAACCTCAGCATGATGACTTAGACTAAAGAAAAAGTTACAAAGTTTATACTTTTCAAATCTATTCACTTAAGGCTCGAGCCCCCTTTTCCATTAGAACTTTAAGGGTCCTTATTTTACCACATGCCCACTTTCTCTCACAATCTCCAGGGGAGGGCAGATTGTGGCCTGGCAGAAGAATTGTAGCCCTTTAATTGCAGGATCAAGCAAAGCACCCACACACATTTCTTTCTTGCAAAGCGTGCAGAGCAAAATGCAAGAGCTGAAACCAACCCATGTCCTTTAAGGTGTTGGAATAGCAGTTAGATCCCCAACAAACCACCATTCAGTGTGTCTCTGACAGGAATCACAACCCAGGTGTTGAGCAGTGGCATAAGGGGCTCATGAGTCAGGCGGGAGAGTATTAATTGACCACGATGCTCCGGGACACACTAATAAGGGAAAAGGCTAGAGTTAGGTATAGCTGGGGAGAGAACAGGCGTCGGCTGTTACACCAAGCTAGGGTTAGTGTC
Organism: Micromesistius poutassou; assembly: GCF_964030765.1. Lineage (NCBI taxonomy): Eukaryota > Metazoa > Chordata > Actinopteri > Gadiformes > Gadidae > Micromesistius > Micromesistius poutassou. The sequence goes on from NC_140278.1 coordinate 10,341,074, forward strand.
CTGTTCAGAATGTGCCGCAGTGACACGACACTGGAATACTTGAGAGAGTAGCATCTAGAAAAACAGGTTGAAGATGTGAAAGTAAGGAATTATTTTCCTTGTGAACAAAAGCCCCCAGGCCACACAATGCTAGGATTACTTTGAGAAGAGTGTTATTCCTAGTCCATCCCGGCTCAAAGCCTGCACCTGACGTACATGGCAAATATATATACTGCAGGTTATTGGACAGTTTTAGATACAATCTATCAATGAAGAGCAAAGTAAATGTGTATCCAAGAATATATTTGATCATAACAGTGTCAGGCTATGTTGTTGTTTCTAGGTTTGGAAAGCTATATTTGGGTGACATATCAAATTTGTACTGCTGTCTTCATCGAGCTGTTAAATTGGTACACACAGTTGAGGGGTTCAAACATTTCAAACATCTTGTTTTTTTCAAAAAATGATAACATTGCATTAATCCTTAATTGCAAAAAGGTTCTGACAAATGAGAGGGGTGAGGTCTTTTAATTAGCGGTGTTACACATGCATTTTTTACTGAAGTTAATTACTTAACACATTCAAACATTAATCTGTAGAGAACAAATGGTCAAAAGACAACACACTCAACAGCAAATACATAAAAAGATTTAGAGTGCAAAGTGTAAATTAAAGCGTTTTAATAAAGCCACAATCGTAACAGAACGTAATTACTGATCCCAGGGATAGGGGTAGGTTTAATGGATAATAGTTCACAGGAAAACTAGAAATTGTTACAGGCAGAAAATAGTTAAGCATTAGGAAAAAAAAACAACTTAGGGAAGATCTCTTTACGGACTCTACAAACTCTCTTCCATACACATACACACACACACACACACAAACCGTTTGTTTTAGAACAATAGAAATAGAAAACCTGAGCTGTGTTAAATTTAGCGGACATCAAAAGAAGGGGAACCCCTTCATTCAAGACACTGGGGGTAGATTACAGTGTCATCTTTTGATTCTTACATTTTTTTGGTATTAAAACTGCAGTATAAGTGAATTCCCTAGCCATTTCTATCTTTTGCGGTATTATTTATGGTCAACTATCAGCTAGCAACACATTTTCTGGCCGCAAGTCAAGAAAAGACCCGGAAAATGTCAGAATATATTATTAATCCTTGTGGGGGGGCGAAGTTCTGCTGGCATAGCTGGTGTTCATGCAAATATTGTTATCCCTAAAATGATGTTCTCCATTATCCTGCTCATTTGAGATAGTGGATGAACTCAGTCCAGTATCAAGTCCTGAGGATCTAACCTTTTACTGTATCTGATTTAGTGCACACTCAACGAAGGATACAATATAAGTACAAATATTTTGGATGTTCCTGAGGACTGGGTCTAGCCAGGTCCTGAAAGCGACACCTCAATATGCACAAATAACCAATAACTGACTTAAAATTCAGTTATTGACTTAAAAAACAATAAAGTGACGCAATAGAGCGTAGCCTGAACTTAATTACTGGCGTGTGGTTTATGCCGTAAACAACGGTAAGCCAACACACAATACACATGTTAGACACCCAAAGGGGTGGAAAAAAACACTGGGGGTTGGTTTGCTGCATGACCAGCACATTTTAATCTTGCAATGCGATTGCAATTATATTTCAATAATATTTTTTTCAGCAATTAAAGTAGAAAATGTTGCATTTCCCTGGATGTTGAATCACAGCAGAAAATGATTAGGCTTTAGGCATCAAAGGTAGGGCATTCATGTTCTCGTATATATTTGAGTCATCAAAACGCAGAGCTGCAAGGCAAACGGCCGGTGAAAACATTAACATACATTTCCAAATGTTTCTTTTTGGACCAACTTCAAACTTTTTTTTCCGAAGATGAAACATTTGAAAAGCCAAGAGAGAACTTATCTCAACGGTCTCCAGATATCCAGATAACCTTTTGAATTCCAGCCTCTCACAAAAACATGCCTGTTTTCGTAATCTTTTATGAAAATCCCCAGAAGGGCAGAATCAAAGCGTCATTTTAACCTGCCTCTCAGCCTTCCAACACTCTGTATGGTAGACACAATACTTGTGAAAATGCATATTGCATTGAGATTGTTCAGCGTTCACCCTCACAAGTTCTCTCAACCTTAAGTAAATCAATCTTGTACTCTCTCTGATTGAAAATAATATAGATGGCAATAACATAAGACAAGGAAGCAACTGTTGGCCCAGTCAGCTGTAAAATCTTTCTTGAAAGGGCAATCAATAATGATTTAAAATGTTTAAGAACCATTGATTGAGGGAAAGAAAGACTAATCAAACCATCTAGTAATCTGATGGATGTGGCTCCTCAGAGATGCAGTTATTAGTAATTCAGTGTTCCGTTTCTGCGAGAGTACAGAACTATCAATGACATTAGAAATATAGTGCAGACTCAAATACTGCTAGTTACTTTCTGATAGAAGACTTATATATACATATGTCTATGTACATTATTAATTTATGCCCAAACACATACCTATTCCTGTATATGTCTGTCGTATACAGGCATAAGCAAGCAACACTATATTTTGATCATATACTAAATGGGAGCACCTAGTCTTTGTGAAGTGAAAGTGAGAACTAACTCCTCAAAAGCATATCCCTAGATTAAGAAGATGGATAATTTGTGATGAGAATATTAAATACAAATTTTAGATCTGGCTACTTCTTCAAATCTGAAATGTAGCAGAAATCTGAAATTCATAATATCAGACACATAACATTTAAAGAGCATATATTAGATCCTAATCAATACAGCTTTTCTTCCTATTTCTAAATTCTTATATTCTGTTTTTGGCAAATTCTGGCAAATTATTCTTCTCCGCCAAGTCTCATACACTGAAACATGCTGGAAGCCAAGAGCCACTCAGGGAACCACTGAACAATCTCACTTAATGTATGGCAACTCAACATATAAACATATATATATTCAAAACATTTAGTGATTTACTTATACATCTACCTATGTCAGTACCATTGAAACAATAACCAAAACAAAATATACAAGAACACAAGAAAATGAACACTTCAAAATCACAGCCCCTTGAAAAGGAAAACATAACCCCACCCAAAGTCAGAATCCAGTGTAGACGCAAATGACGTTTAGCAGTTTCTGAACAACGTGAAACTTTGGTACAACTAAAATAAAAAAGGCAAAACAACTCAAATAAAAAGGAACATTTAGGAACCGTTTAGCATCAAATGCCTGCAGCGCACTAATCACAAACAAATAACGGTTTTAATTCTAGAGACAGAGTGAGCGTTCAGAATGAACTGTTAGGGCCGAGCGATTACCACCACACAACTCTGGTGAGTCTCCCTCACCTTGCTCTTCCTCTTCTTGTCCCCTCCAAAGAAGGTCCCGATCTGATCCATGAGGGTGGGGGTCTTCTTTTTCCTGCCCAGCCCGAAGGCTGCCTGAGCGGAGCTGCTTGCGGAGGCCATGGTTCTTAGAGTTTAAGCTGGGGGCAGTTTCTCGGTAATAAGCCAAATGCTTGGGTTCTCTTTATCCCAGACGACGGGGTGAGAGGCAAAGGATGCGAGGGGGAGTCGGGCAACGGAAACGTAAAAAGGGTGCGAAAAACAAAAGGCAAAAGCTACTCTAGGTCCTGCTCAGGGCTTTCCGAACCGCACTCTGAACCCGCTGTGCTGTGCTCGTGGATGGTCTGCAGCTCATCTGACTCGGAGGGGCGGTCTTTGAAGGTGTTGTCCTCCCGCCCCGGGGCATCACGGGAGAAGAGGCGGACCAGGTGGGGGCGTGGCACGGCGCCCTCCGGGTCATCCGCCTCGGCGGGGGCCTCTGGGTCGGTGGGGCCCTCAGCGCCCGTGGCGTCAGTCACCGCTGGCTTCTCCGAGACGTGGCCATTGTTCTGGTTCACATCTGCCTCACCCAGGCCTGTGCACAAACAAACAAGGGGTCATCTATGGCCGGGCAGAGAAAGGCGAGGAGGGAGGAGGAGGAGGGAGGGAGGGATAGATGGAAGGGTGATGGTGGTGGTGCTGGTGGTGGTGGTGGTGAAGCAATGGCACAATGGAGTCTTTTGACCCTGCTCTTTTTCCGCTACAGCAGGGCACTGAGGCGCTTTCACCACTTGAAATGAACTAAACCCTACCAGGTAAAGAAGAGGATTCACACTTATGTATAGTTCTATGGTTGTTTGCCATCACCCTTGAAGCCCCAGGACTGTTGGTATGGATGATTTTGTGGCATGCCATGACGGTAAAGGTGTTACTTTAATAATTACAAAGGTTATTACGTATTATTTACATTAGTATATAGGCTGACATCTGCAGTACAGGGGTCTACCTAGGAAGTGATGATTCAGAAATTCATCTGCTTTCACAACTCCATTAACCTGACCTCCATGCCATTAACATGACCCTAGTCCAACCAACCCTAACCCCCAACATCAACCGCAGGTTTAATCACTCTTTATGTCTGTCAGGAGGTTCTGAATGGAGATTTACAAGATGTATAGCTTAGATTTCATATTTTGCAGAAACATGCAAAACAGATTAGAGAGCAGGATGTTCATTGATTGTAAGTGTACACCCACGTATCAGTAGGATCTCATTGTTGGATTTGTTGTGTGTGTCATTTCTTATATATAGCCTTGTTGTATGTAATCTGAACATCAACCAATAGGCAAGCTCATTCCTTGAGAAAGCATTAATGCTATAGTGCTACATTTCATACAACGTGGGAGACATACATTGCATTGTACATTTGAAAAGGATCAATGACGTTGAACACAGATATAGCCTAATCTGCCCATAAGGCTCTGCAATGTCCGCTAAGTGCCATGCTAGCTAGCTCCCACAGTGCAGGGCATCCAGAGCATTCCTGTCCGTACAACAATTAGCACACTGTACTGGCCAGCAATGGTGTAGCACTCCACCGGGGAGCCCGAATGCTAACGTTGGCCTTAACAGAGGCCTATTGTCTGGGCCTGCATAGTTTTCACTGGCGAACAAGGGCACCAATGTCACTAAAATAACTCCTATAAGTATGGATTTTCAGCTCCTTGCACAGTGAGATTCATCTGATTCCTGTTGAGGGCATCAGGAGGACGGGTGTTGTCAGTGGAGTAGGGTGCACATCCTTTTTATTTACAATGTTGGTTTATTATATAGCGGAAACAATGGGACAACACTATAAGTTGATAGAATGGCACACAGCTAAATCAGCTAAATTTCATGAATTATCTTTGCTTTTAAGTGTGTGTAAATCACACATCACAGAGTACACAACAGTGCAAGACATCTTAGGAAGATTGAGGAGGGACAAGACGAAGACAGAGAAAGACAGAAAGATAGGAATTGAGTGTAGGGCCGTTAAAGCGCTGTGTGTTGTTTGTAATGCGCTGCCGGAGAATTCTCCCCCACCTGGACAGCCATCTAATGACCAGTGCACTTCCCCTAATGGATACCATGAAGACCCATTTTGAATAGTTAAAGAGATATGTACCCTTAATGCACGCCTTGCGGAAATGGCATGCATTTATGCATTTGCACTTCCTGCTAAACTCATAGCAGCAACAATAAATACATACAAATTGGGATTTGTAAAGGTGGTATGACGTAAGGTGAAAATTTGTTTTGTTCCTTGAAAACACACAATACTGTATGCACAGGACACAGTATTCTTTGAAAAGAAGTTGTTTGTCTTTATGATGCATGTGTTGATTTGTTTTGGCGTGTTTTGGCGTGCTGTCAAGCCGCTGGGCAGCCTTGGGATTGTTAATTACACCTGGGGCCTAGGCGGCATACCCTCCCACTTCCCACTTTTTCTATCTCTCTTTCTCTCGCTCTCCCTTTCCCCCTCTTACTCCCTCTCACTTTCCCACTCTCTCTCTCTCTCACACACACTAGGGATGGACGATAGTTTGGCAGAACTGTTGGGTGATCGCAAACTGTATCGCAAGCAATACAACATTTTGTGAATATAGTATTTTAAGTATGTTTTTCTTTTCTATCATTTGTTCAATTGTCAACATACATTGTGAAAATCGCAACTTGCCACAAGCCTCCCGCACGCACACGCTCACACACACATCCTCCCACAAACCAGATCTGACTTAAGAAGTGGAGACAGGTTTACTATTCCAACGATTGAGGGGCTTAATCCTTCGCTAAGCTGAATTGATGGAGCTCTTTACCTCATTACAAAGTTTTTCTTTTTCCCATCCTTCAGCCTTTATTTGTCAGGAGCATATGGGAGGGAGCCAAAGGTCTTGTCCCGGGAACAAGGCAAATTAAACAAGAAGGAGGGTGGCTCAAAGCAGGAAAATTGCCTCTCCATGTGATGACACCGATGCTCCAGTTTGCTTATGTGATGAAGTAGTGAATGAGTGCAGGGATGGGGGTGGGGGGAGGTGGGTGGGTGGGGGGTCGGTCATGATACTACATGTTTTTGTTCTTTGAGTCTGTAGTCCTTCATTACATACAAATTTCATGAAAGACCTCGACAGCTGAAAGGATGGATGTCTTTCAGTGCGGAGAACCCCCATGCAGGCAAGAGCTGTGCAACCCTTGCATCCACCACATTGCTGTGTGACATGTATGTCTTCATAAATACTCTTTTCAGAGTCTCGACCATTTATTAACGTGGGATAATACTGTTATGAAAACTGAACTAAAACGATCTCAGTCCACGGGAAATGGTCGAATTTTGCCTGCCATCTAATTCTCATTGACAGCCCGGGAGACCGGATCAGCGACGTTCCCTGTAGTGTAGATTTAAATTCAGAGTGAATATTTATCTTGCTCTGAGAAGAGAGCGAAAAACCAGAACAAAATGTCGGCACTCTACCACCACTGGCATCTGCAGCTGCTTTGCTCCACCACTCCCTGGCAGCAACCCCCCCCCCCCCACTGGCTCCAGTATGTGTGGTTCTGAGCACCAGCTTCCGAGAACAATGACAGTGGTGGGACTCATGGGAATGGGAAGTATTTGTTTGGGACAAACAAGAAGAAGAAGAAGATGAAGAACTGCAAGTATGTGGCCGCTGATCAGATCCTCCCACACGGAACCGGCAGAATTCATTATGTATCTACCAACACCCACTGGCATCGGGGGGAAAAAGCACCCCTCTGTCTCTGACAACCGCATCAGGCATTCAGGCGAGGCATTTTTCCCTGTGGAGACAGTTTCTCTGGCAGGGAGATGAACATCTGCAGCACATGTGGGACTAGGATTGCTGCTTGATTTCATATTTCAGCTTTACCCCCTGGTCTCCTACCACAAGCCCAGTGTACAACCTGTCAACATGCACTTTCTCTTCCTAACGTGAAGCAAGGTGTGATGCCATGCCATACCCAATGATGAAAAAGGATAAAAGGATAAAAACTGAGTATGTCAACAACACTAAAAGGGTAAACGTTTTTTTAGCATTCAAGCACAAATCTGTTGGTGGCAAGATTTTCCAGTTTGAGTAACCCTCGAAATTCAACTAAAAAGCAGACAACCGTGACAGCTGAAGCTAACAAACGATGAGTATCTGATTTTGCTGCATGGCTGCTTTTCAAAGAGCCAACTATTTTAATCATGAATATGTCAATCAATGTTTTGGACCTATTCAGATTAATAAATTCTGGAACTGCTTGTTGAGCCTTGGGGTGCAACGGTTGCCTCAAGCAAAATCCTGAGTCATATCACAATGGTAGAGGCATTTTTCCTCCAAAATATAGAATTCTGTCAAATTCTGTCAAAGACAATCAATCAATAAGTGGGCCGCTGGGCCCCCTAGTCCTTGGACAGAACACTTTTTCTCCCTTATCGCACAACCTAAAAGGTCTAAAACTGGTCTTTGGAAAAAAGTTTGGCTATTTAAGACACACACACTATCATCCCCTCTATTGCTCATATGTTTCTACTCTTTAAAAACAGATTCAGATAAATGTGGAATGTCAACATACATTTCACTCCTCTTTCAGGGTATAAGATCAAGAATGCTCAAGCCTAGGATTATATGTTTACAACTGGTTGTTTGCAAAAGATTATACAGAAAACTAATCTAAATCTATGACTAGATTGAGTTGCATTACTTGATCTTGGAAAACAGCTGTCTCTAAGCTGTCTCTAAGTATAATACTATATACCATTAAAGAGGGCACTACAACAACCGACATGTTGACGGGTATCTTTTATGATCTGTAAAACTTTCCATATCAGATCCCAAACGCAGGCAGATTGCGAGCTGCCTACAGCGCCCGGCCCATCTATCCCACTGCAGCGCTGGCCGCACAATGGAAAACTCAAAGAGGACCGCAGAGTAACTTCTGTCCACCACAATGGTTGTTGTCAAGCCCGGGTACAATGCAGCTTTATGCTACGTCCAAAAGCATTTCTCTTTTACTCTCTGAGCCACGCTTTGTCTTTTTTCCACATTTCATCCCGACTTATCGACAAACAGCTGTATCTTATCCAATCAATGGTGAGAGGTGAGAGGTATAAAGTGCGAACAAGACTTTCACAACAATTCTCCACTTCCTTCAGTGTATTAATATCAGTGGGCGCCGTGACTCATATTCGGGGGTGAGTAGTGCCGGGTTTGTGGGTCTGTGGGGTGACGTGTGAACCGAGGCAGGGAGGGAGTGAGTTCCACTTGGAGGACGGCGGTGGTGTCATAGCTCTTGTCCTCAGGGACCTTTTCTCCAGGGATGCTCAAACACACACACTTGATGCACGAACACAAGGAAACATACAGTGTGTACACACACACACACACACACACACACACACACACACACACACACACACACACACACAGGGCACGAATAATGTTGTAAATTATTCAGCCTCTCTTCCAACAGCCTCTCTTCCAACGGTGCAGTTTTACGGATTAGTCCGGACTCCCTGGTGTCACTGCTGGTGAATGAAGCACACTTCCTGGAGGTTAAGGCCGAGTGTGAGGGGCTCTGGGGGGGACAACACTATTACAATCCCCCCTTGACTGAGTCTAAGATATCTGCACTGTTGACACAAAGGATAAAGGATGTGTTCTGCCGCACAGTTCAATAACCACTCCGACGCTTCCCCAGGGCCCAATAACAAAAAAAAACATTTTAGAGCAAATGTCCCAGACACACACACACACACACAGGTACGCACACATACACAAACACAAACAGAGACGTATGTACACACGCGCAAACACACCCACACCCACACACACATGCTTGCACAAACGCACAAACACACGCACAGGTACACACACACACACACAAGCAAGAACTGCACACACACACACACACACATATTCTCAAACAAACCCATGTACACACACATACACACACACACCCACACCCACAGGTACAAACACACACACGCAAGTACCGCACACACACACATATTCACACAAAAAAAAACATGTACATACACACACACACACACACAAACATATGTATACACACACACACACACACACACACACACACACACACACACACACACACACTCACACACACACACATTGACTTGCCAGATGGTCAAGACGAGATGACGTCATTGCTATCTATTTCAAGGCTTTACAAAATGATATACACAAACAGTGTTAGACCAGAGGGGTATTCCATCAACCAAGCTAAAGGCTTAGACTCACTACTTTCAGTTCGTTCCATTGACGTGACTTCTATGCTAAGTAATCATGGCAATTTATGTGTATCATCAGAAGGTTCCGCCAAGCCTAGTCCTCACGATTTTGTCATAAATGTACATATATGAAGTACAAACAGCCTATATTTTCACTAAGGGTCTAAGATTAAATGATGAAAATAAAATAACTAAATGAATTGCTATCTATTGTTATTGTGGATATTTTCTCAACACATTTTTATACAAACTAACTCTAACTGCTGGTCTACTGTTAATCGGGAACCAGCAGTTGGGTGAGCGCTGGCGCTGTGGTGCGGGCGGCCCGAGTTCACGTCTGAGTATGTCATAGAATTCTTGGCGTTGGCTTATTTTTGTAATTCCCTAAATGTCAGAGAAAGTAGGCCTAACAATTGACTTTTTTATATAATAAATATGTCTTACAATTTCCCCAGAACCCAAATATAACTTGCAAAAAACCCACGGTAAAGTTAATGTTAATATTAATGTTACTGATAGGGAAGTCTTTGTCACAAATTGACAAATTTGTGACAAAGACATGGGAAATTGTCAGCCACATAAATTCCATTCAGGTGAGTTTCTCGGCAGGCAGCCGAGACCACTTCTGTTGAGATAGGGTTAGGGAATATTCTAAATTTTCCGCCTGCATTTACTGGGTCTATCTCTTCAAAGAAATGGAAAATAAATGGCATGAAAAGTTCTTTGATTTCTCCAGTAATCATTCCTAAATTACTAATTGCGGGGGGATTGAACCCCAGATGACCTGTTGCAAGACTGACACGTTACCTCAACACTATCTCCCTGATTTCAAAACAATGGCAATATTCAATTAAAATATGTTACGCTTAATACTACTTTTATGCATTCACCAGATCAGCAATTTTTTTGTCAGGCAGCCTCCCTGTTTTTATTAATGGTAACGGTGTTCCCTTTTTGAGTTATTATATGCTTGTACTCCTCATAGACCTCCACAAGCAGCTTCTGTTTGCCACTGGAAAAGATCCAGCTTGGTACTTTTCTGACATTTGCTCCATGATTCAACATTCACAGTTCTGGGCTGGTTAAATATCTCATGAGCGTGCGTAATCCACGATAACGTTAGCCTTGTTTGAACTAACCTGAGCAAGGCGCGGCTGAATTGCGTTGATGGAATTGCTTTAGCCTCAAGTGGAAGTTGGCGTTAGTTTTAACTGGGCTTAATCAACCAAGCGATGCCTTCGTTAGCGACTTTGATGAAATACCCCTCAGGTTCTTTATTAGGGCAGGGCCTGCGATAAGAGTTTATGTTTGAAATGTATAAGTGAAATGCTCTTGTGCCCAGCATCTGTCAGAGAAAGAAAAAAAAAGAAGCAAGACAGACTAGCAGAGGGCAAGAGAGGACAGATGTAGGAGAGAACGAGGGTGGAAAGGAGTGAAAGAGGCGAGAAATCGAAACAATGAGGTCAAACCAGTGAACGCTAGGGCAGTGAGAGACGTTGCTGCTAACAATCAGATCTTTCAAGACGGGAGCGAAGAGCTAGTGGCCAGAGGCCGGAGGCAGTACCAGCGAGTGTTAGCCTCAGCCACAGAGACAAATGACTAGGCCCTAACACACTTGTACATGGCTGCCAAACATACTGTTCTCCTACTGAGCCTCATACACTCGACATGCATCGTTCAGACATGAACTTCAACTCATGTACGCGCACACACACAAAAAACACTTGCACACACATTGCGCAAATTAATGTGACGATGACACCCTTATTGTGTTGTTATGTGCAAAACACAAATAGAGCAATGCCAAAACCAGTTGACTGAAGCTACTCACACATTATGTTTGTGTTTATCAATGTTATCGATTTCTCTACCAATGATGAGCCTGTGTGTGTCAGGGTCACTAGGCGTGTGGTGAGGTTGCCATGACAACCAGTCACTCCATCACGTAACTTACTGATGACTGACCCACCTCCACGCCAGGATAGAATCATTCAACCCGTCTGAAGCAGTTGCAGCAATTGGTGAAAAACAAAAACAAATGCACAGCATACCTTTGGTCATCCAAACTACATATTGGTCTTTTTGCGAGCCTAGATGGAGAAACCCGGCCCTACACATCCATACAGAGCGATGCTATGCTCTATTGTCTGGAGATTGAAGGGCTCTTCTGGCCCTAATTATATAAGAGATCATTTTAATTATCAATTATGAAATGAATGGATATGTAATTTGGTTGCAACGGCCAGGGAATTTAATTCCTAAAGATCCCTCTGGTTTGATGCAATCTGACCTTTGAGCCTTCAGGCCTCCCAATACAGTTAGTAATGAGCAGACATAGGCTTAGGGGCCTTTCCCTCTCTCTCCAGCCCAAACTCTCTCTCCAGCCCTATCTGTCTCTGTCCAGCCCTATCTCTCTCTCTCTCCAGCCCTATCTCCCTCTCTCTCCAGCCCTATCTCCCTCTCTCTCTCCAGCCCTATCTCCCTCTCTCTCCAGCCCTATCTCCCTCTCTCTCTCCAGCCCTAACTCTCTCTCTCTCTCCAGCCCCATCTCCCTCTCTCTCCAGCCCTATCTCCCTCTCTCTCTCCAGCCCCATCTCTCTCTCTTCAGCCCTATCAAGCCCTCTCGAAACCTAGCCCTATACCTCTCCCTCCAGCTCTAGCACTCTCTTCTCCAACCATTACAAAGCAAAATGAGTAGCCAGGAGTGCCCCAAAATGCAATTAGAAAACCTAGCCTCTTTAGACCCAAGTAAGGAACCTAATTATTATTATCTGGTTCTTCCCATTCATGGGAGAATAGGCCGGTGTGTGAGCTACACTTGTGGGACTATGGAGTGATAGTGACTATCATACAGAATGCCTATTAGAAGACATAGAAGGTGACCGGAAGAATTATCTAAGGTGAGGCTGCTGATGCCAGACTACAAATAGGGCAGTGTAGTAGTATGCAACATAACACTGTTTTGCATAAGAATGGAGTGACCTACCATAATAGAGCATCGGTGACCTGCTACGATTCATCAATTCGCTAAAAGACTCTTTCTGGGCTCAGGTTGGGGAGCAATAGGGGCAGGGAGAGGGGGTCTTTTTTAAAAACAACAACTACAAAAACAACCCAACTCATTAGGGAGAAAGCACATCTCTGGCCAGAAAAGCTCATCTTATCCGTCTTTGTTTTGTGCCAACGTGGATGAGAGAAAAGCCGTCCAGGCGCATGATAGTGGGGGTGTTGGGGCTCTCTCTCTCTCTCTCTCTCTCTCTCGCTCACCACTCTGTTCTCCCTGCTTTCCTGCTCTCTTGTTTGGCTCCACTAAGCCCTAAAAAGCTACAAAAGAACACAAACTGCAGACTAAATGAAAAACAAAAATCTAGTCTATCCTTCCAGCGCATTACATCTGTATGTGCTTAGGCTCGTTTTGTCTCCCACTCGTCACCCCCTGGGACATTGTCACAGCCGTGACCCCCCCCCCCCCCCCCCCGGAGCCAAGGTGGCCAAGCACGTAGGCTCGCGGGCAGGCCGGGTATAGGGAGGGAGAGGGCTTATTGTGCTGAGAGCGGAGGCCTGGGTAATGGAACCGTAATGGGCTTTTAACGTCCCCGGCCACACTGTTTGCCCTTCCTCGGGGGAAAGTAGTGCAAACAGGAAGTGCACCAGGAGACGTCCAGAGTCACTTGGAGTGACCCGGCTGAGTCACAGTACTTCGCTGATGACAACTCAAACAGAGCGGGGCCTCGGCAAAGCACCACTAACCGGGCGCTCGTAAACCACTCAGGACACGAAGGGTCCTCTTTGTTTTCCCCTTAACCATCGGCAGAGTTAATTCGATGGCGGCGAATGATTGCAGCCTGGTCGCACAGATTGCAATGGGCTCCGAATCCGACGTTCCCCTTTATCTTAGATGACAAACTGATAAGACGCCGGTATTTTTACACGCGCAAAGAGAAAGCAGCGCTGTTGAAGCAAACAGGCAAGTTAAACATTAAGCAGCGCGGCTTGGGGCTACTCAGACTTTGGGCGTCGTGTCGGTGACGTGTTTTTTTCTGAACATTAACCGTCCCCGTGACATTCATTTGAACACCATAAAAAACATTGTTTTTTTTATGTTCTTAAACCCTCGTTATAGCCACCCTTCATTTGCATAAAGTGGGTACTTAGAAAAATCGCAGGAGTCAGTGCCACTTTATCTCCAAGTGGTTACCGTTTACATAATCATATAATGGAGCTAAACATGCATCTTCTTGCTAGCTAAGCACAAGAGGCAAAGCTATTAAACAAGCTAGCTTCAAAGAGGTTTGCACCAAGAGTCTTTAGAAGATTTCGCCAATCAGAGCTTTTGGTTCTGCCAAAGTCTGAATCTAATCCATGTCCAGCAGCAAATTAGTATCCAGCTGTCATAACACTTCAGCCATGTGGTTAGGAACATCAACTCAGGTTTGCAAGTAGTCCCATGGGTTGACTGTAGAAGTAGCTGGGGGTTCATATCACTCAGTGTGTTTACATGTCACTAAAGAAAATAAAATTATTTGGTTAGTCCAACTATGATTGGATTATTAAGATGCATGTATACACCTTAGTCTAACTAAAATCGAATCAAATTCGGTTTCTCATACCTCATACCTCGGTTTCACATACCCTCCCTCTCTCCAACACTCCTGATATGTCACAGAGTCTCCTCTTCCCACTTCCTACTCCACCAGCAGCCACCTATGACTCACATACTGCTCAGGTCAAGATAATGCTGGACAGACTGAAGCCAGGGAAAGCAGTGGGGCCCGATGACATCAGCGCAAGGCTACTGAAGACCTGCTCTTCAGAGCTGTGTGGTATCCTAACACACCTGTTCAACCTGAGCTTGCGTCTACAGAAGATTGATAGTCGCATTAAGCGTGCATGTTTACGGTCAATCGAATTGGAATTGGATTTTGCATTCTGCGCATGCTCGAGATCTTTTCCGGGGGCCGTGAGCCGGAGGTGGAAGTAGACGGTAGTCGTGTTGTTGTCGAAAATGAGAAACAGTGTTTTATTTAAGCTGCTCCTCTACTTGAGGAGCAGCCTCCAAATAGGTACAGCGTCACTTATCATACCGGGCATGACATGCTTCGGCCAATGAATCGATTTTCTCACCGCCATGTATAATCAAACAATTGCAGTTGTCCAATTGAGGAGCATAGTCGAACTATGGCTTTAATCGGATTAAGCTGTGCATGTAAACATACTGACTGATGTTGGCTCCCTTGAAAACTCTACTGAAGACACATGGTTCTGCTGGAAGTTGTTTCTCAGATCTCAAATCTCATCCATGAACTCCCCAAATACCGCCAGCTCATTAAGTGCCCAACCAGAGAGGAGAACACGCTGGATCACTGTTACACAACGTTGAAGAAGTCCTATCACGCCGTCCCCCGTGCTGCACTGGGACACTCTGACCACGTCATGGTCCACCTGATTCCTGCATACAGGCAGAAATTAAAACTCTGTAAACCTGTTGTGAGGACGTCTAAGAAGTGGACTAGTGAGGCTGTGGAGGATCTTCAGGCGTGCTTGGAATGCACTGACTGGGACAT
Source organism: Micromesistius poutassou (assembly GCF_964030765.1). Lineage (NCBI taxonomy): Eukaryota > Metazoa > Chordata > Actinopteri > Gadiformes > Gadidae > Micromesistius > Micromesistius poutassou. The sequence goes on from NC_140278.1 coordinate 10,356,238, forward strand.
TTTCAGGTCTGCCACCAACAGTCTTGATGAGTACACAGATGCTGTGACATCTTATATCAGTGTAGCGCAGCGCTCTTAATTGTCGCAGTTGTAATACATTAGGATTTAATAAAGTGCATTTGTTAAAGTTCATAGTTAAACATTATTAAAGTTAAAATAAGATGAAGAAGTGATAAACGAGATATGGGGTCTAGAGCTGGTCGTGGTTTGTATGTTTTATTTGTTTTGGTTGAAAGGGATTGTGGGAATTGTAGTCTGGGGCACGGCTGTGTTGATGGACAATATGTTTTAATTTATTCTAAGAGTTTTTGTTTGAAAATATTTCATTGCTAGAGTTTATTGTATAGTGTGAAATGTATTATTTTTATGTCTATGTAAAATGTACTTTGTTTTGTTACTTTTGTATACTCTAACTGACCTGTGGGGAAAAAGGTCGCAAACCGGAAGAGAGGGGAGAAGGAAAGAATAGAAGCAGCGTGGAAAGTTGTCTTCGTGTTGTTGGTTCCACCAGATGGCAATATAGCGTAGCCAACGCAACATAGTCGAGAGTCGGACTTTGAGTTGGATATTTGTTTTTACTTTGTTTTGGTTGCTCCAACGGGAGTGAAGCGGTCTTTTGTTTTTTTTGGCCACGCCGTACCCAAGCCACGCTTCAGAACTGCGACGGTTAGCTCAAAGGTTAGCTAACATTGCCGGCTAGATCTGGGGTGGGTGAATCACGTGTGAATGTGTGTGTGCGTGTGTGGGCCCACGAGTGTCATTTGTGTTATGTTTACTGTTGAGTGTTGAAGGTACAATTACTGTAGCCTATTTTCTACTTAAATACAGAGGTCTGGTAGAAATTCATTCAGGTGTATTTCATTATTTGATTTCGTTTACATTTGAAGGTGTAGCCTATTCATGCAAACGTTTGTAATTTAATTTCGTTTTGAAAGCCACTAGGACCTAGTGGCTTTCAAAACGAAATTAAATTAAAAGTAAAGTAAATTAAAAGTATTCCGAGAATACCTAGTGACTAGGTATTCTCGGAATACTTTTCTTTTATTTACATATTTTGTATATTTTTGCTTTATTGATAACTCATTACAGTTTCTATTCAGTAAACTATATTTTTATTTAACATTTAAACATCTGACTCCTGAGTATTTCTCTAGTGTTAAGACGTTATTGGGAATTGGTTTACATGTGAATATATTATTTCATTGGAATACTATTTAAATTAGTTTAAGAGATGTGAATAGTATAGGGTTAACAGTGAAATAGAATAGTTTATTTACAGTACATGCAAAGACACACAAGTAGACCCTTAAACAGAAGGTAAGCAAGAATTCATATATAATATATATTTACTGGGAAGTTAATTTAAGAACTCAGGAACGTGCCCTTTAGTGTCAGGATATAGGCCTAGGGGGCGCTACATCAGCTTCTGTGAGGACAGCTGTGTACCATCTCGCAGCAGGGTGATCTGCAATAACAACAAACCCTGGTTCACAGCAGAACTCGGACAGCTAAGGTTGGCAAAGGAGAAGGCGTTTCGGAGCGGAGACAAAGACCGGTTTAAGGAGTCCAAATAAATAGACTCCAACAGCAGTTCTCAGATAACGACCCAGCGTCTGTCTGGAAGGGTCTGAGACTGCTCACCAACTACAAACTGTCTGCCCCCCAATCCATCGACGACCCACACCTGGCCAACGACCTGAACGAGTTCTACTGCAGATTCAACAGACAATGCAGTCCTGTTACCATCCCCCGTACCCCCATTCACCATCCCCAGATCACCACACCCTCCCCCCCCACCTCAGCAGGAGCCCAGGAATGTCCTCTCCTGCCTACTGTACCTCTGAGACCCCCTCCCCCCCTCCGACACCTCTCTCCATCTTGGAGAGGGATATCAACAGACTGTTCAAGAGGCAGAGACCCCGCAAGGCAGCTGGACCGGACTCTGTCTCCCCCTCCACCCTCAAGCACTGTGCAGATCAGCTGTCTCCAGTGTTTACAGACATTTTTAACACCTCGCTGGAGACATGCCATGTACCAGCCTGTTTTAAATCCTCCACCATCATCCCCATCCCCAAAAAAACAAGGCCCATAGAACTCAAAGACTACAGACCAGTCGCCTTGACCTCTGTGGTCATGAAGTCCTTTGAGCGCCTTGTCCTGTCGCACCTCAAATCCATCACGGACCCTCTCCTGGACCCCCTGCAGTTCGCCTACAGAGCCAACAGGTCTGTGGACGATGCTGTAAACATGGCCCTCCACTTCATCCTCCAGCACCTGGACTCAGCAGGAACCTACGCCAGGATCCTGTTTGTGGATTACAGCTCTGCCTTCAACACCATCATCCCGACCTTGCTACAGGACAAGCTCTCCCAGCTGCACGTGCCCTACTCCACCTGCCGGTGGATCACTGACTTCCTGTCTGGAAGGAAGCAGCATGTGAAGCTGGGGAAGCACGTCTCCAACAGCCTGACCATCAGCACCGGATCCCCTCAGGGCTGCGTTCTTTCTCCCCTGCTCTTCTCCCTGTACACCAACAGCTGAACCTCCAGTCATCAGTCAGTCAAGCTCCTGAAGTTTGCGGATGACACCACCCTCATTGGGCTCATCTCTGGCGGAGATGAGACTGCCTACAGGTGGGAGATTGACCACCTGGTGACCTGGTGTGGCCAAAACAACTTAGAGCTCAATGCTCTAAAGACAGTGGAGATGGTTGTAGACTTCAGAAGGAACGCAGCCCCACCCTCCCCCATCACTCTGTGTGACTCCCCAGTCAACACTGTGGAGTCCTTCCGCTTCCTGGGCACAGTCATCAGCCAGGACCTCAAGTGGGAGCAGAACGTCAGCTGCATCACCAAAAAGGCACAGCAGAGGATATACTTCCTGCGGCAGCTGAAGAAGTTCAACCTGCCAAAGGCTATGATGGTGCACTTCTACACCTCCATCATAGTCCATCCTCGAGTCCATCCTCACCTCCTCCATCACCATCTGGTACGCTGCTGCTACAGTCAAAGACAGGAGCAGACTGCAGCGTATCATCCGCTGTGCTGGAAAGGTGATCGGCTGCAACCTGCCGTCCCTCCAGGACCTGCATACCTCCAGGACACTGAGACGTGCAGGGAAGATCATGCTGGACCCCTCCCACCCCAGACATAAACTGTTCGAAACACTCCCCTCCGGCAAGAGGTTGAGGTCTGTCAAGACCAAAACCTCACGCCACAAAAACAGTTTTTTCCCGTCTGCAACCGGCCTCATCAACAACGGCCCCGGACCCCCACTGACACGCACACTACCCCCCCTTCATCCACCACCACACACAGTCATCTGCCTATGATGACACAAGTTTTGCACTACTTGCATCATTCTGCACAATTGTATATTTTATTTTATTCTAATTCTTCTTATTACGGTTCATTTGTATATAGAGTGTCTTTTAAATTTATTTTATTATTATTTTATTTTTTATTTTTTTATTTTTGGAATATCTTATTGTATTGGACCACTTGCTTTATTGTTTACTGTTTATCGTTTATTATTTGTAAATATTGTGCGCACTGAAAACCAAGAAAAATTCCTCATATGTGAAAATGTATTTGGCAATAAAACCTTTTCTGATTCTGATTTGTCTCGCTCTAGCACACTTAGATGCACCTTGATGCGGTAGGTATGTCAGCGGTAATCATTGGCATCTTAAAGGATACATATTCAACAGTTGAATATGAGTGCTTGTTCGTGATTCTTGTGGAGCCTGACTCTGAATAACTAGGTTTGCTTAATTAAACAAAAGGGTACCATTGAACTAGCAAATACACACACTTCTCCCTCAAACAATAAACAATAACATGTATAGACTTAAAACATACATACTTAAAATATATACTATGCTTAAAATCACATCTCTAGACAGTTCACATCAAGAGGTCAAAATTCTTTGATAGAAAACACAATGTCTTTCATAGTGTTATTCTTTGGTTTCTGACAAAGATCTCCATTTTAAAGAGTACGCCATTGGTATCCGTCCTTCCTTTTAAGAGCTCCTTTACCATGGCTGCGCAGTGGATTCTCAGTAGACATCCAAACTCCTAGCTCTTTCACTTGCATTCGATTGTGCCCTCATCTGCTGAGCGGAAGTATTACAAAGGCACTTTCACATTTTGCCGTCTCTTCAAAGAAATATAAATGAGGACGTAAATGGGATCAAATGGGGAAGTGAAGTTGGGTTTTGGGTCCTGGATCTGTCTCACACCACTCGAAACCTATATGGCTTCCAACCTTAAAAGGGACGTCACAGCATGGGACCTGCTTTGAAGAGAACTTTAGCTTTAGGGTAAAACCTACCCTAGGTTTTACCCTTTGCGTTGTGGCATGGCAAGGCAATACAGGTAGGCGGAACAGCAGAGCTAGGTTGAATCAGTGTTGGCACAGGTAGACATTAAATCATTAGGGTTGTATCTAAGCAATCAGGTAATGAAAAAAGGGTATTTAATTATTTAATAATTAACGCTGAAGGTAATTCCTCTGAAATGTGCACCCTTGAATTTCTCCTTTCTCACCAAACACTTCGTCTTGTGAGTCCGGTTCCTCAGTTGCAGGTTCTGCAGCTGCCGCCTCATTCTGGTTGCCTTCGGGCTGGGGCGATGGAGCCTTTATAGGAACACACACAGAAAAACAGATTAGATTAAGGTTGTCATGAGGTGTCATGGCAACAGAGCAAAAGAAGCTTTGGAAGTTGAAAAAAGGGTAGAGAGGGTGGGGAGACAAATAGAGAGCAGAGCCCTTTAATTCTGCTTATAGAACTACGATTGTTTCAACTGCTTGTTCAATATATCACACTCTCACTTTTTATTGGCATTCACAAGGTATTTCTTGGTTCTGTGTGTCTGCAATCATGACTCGTTAGACCTGTGCCCAGTGGCATGTATGCGCGCACGCACGCACGCACGCACGCACGCACGCACGCACGCACGCACGCACGCACGCACGCACGCACGCACGCGCGCGCGCGCACGCACGCACGCACACACACACACACACACACACACACACACACACACACACACACACACACACACACACACACACACACACACACACACACACACACACACACACACACACACACACACACACGAGCCCTCACTTTATGTGTGGATAGAAAATTGCCTCAAAAAGCCTATTTCCAGGATCTATGCTGCCGTGACAAAGCTTGCTTCCAGGATCTGAGCTGCTGGAGCTTGCGGTGGGTGCATGCGCGTGTGTGTGTTTCTGTGTGTGTGTGTGTTAAAGGCAGCTCAGCAGGACAGGGCTTTCACGAGACGGGTAATACAAGCAGATACAATTTTTTCGTGTGCACTATGTTAATGTGTTTTGGAATACAATCAATTACTCAATTTACAAACAAAACAAAACAATCAAAATATATGTCGGCCATTTTTACTAATGCACTGTCGTAGTTCGAAATGGGATTCAGGAAAAGTTGGTGACCAGAAGACCAGACTTAAAAGGCATTTGGCTGAACTGCGGATCACCTTCACCTCTCCGACAATGGAGGAGCCACACAGAAAGCAACACAGATCTGAATGCTAATTTCCGTCCAAATTGGCATTCAGCTCGATACCTTCAAATAGTTCCTTGACAATAAGGTAACCATCTGCCCTTCCCTGATTTCCCCTGTATTTTTCTTCTCTGGATATTAGTCATTTTCTGTGCAGTGAATCTTGAACAGGTTCCAGGAATTTTCAGAGAAACAGAAGTCTTTAAAGATAGACTAAGACAGGCTTTAATTTAGGATTATTTGTTTTTCTCTTTAACACCATATTTATGAAAAATAATGAAACACTGACCAGAGCCCAAAATTCACTGCTCTGCTCAGTCTGTAAATAGGGTATTGATTAATTATTATACATTATGAAATTGGCAGAACAACAAACAATCCCATACAAGCTCTGTCTGAGGATAGAGAGTGTGAAGTCTTAAAGGGATAGTTCACCGATTCAGAACCGGCGTTCTATCTTTATAATATATTATAATATTTAAAAAAGTGTGTTTCTTCCCTCAGTCTAACCCAGTCCTCCAGTCGCCCAGCTGTCCTGATTACATTTCTCCTGAGATGACGTCAAATGACGCGTTTGACGTCATCTCAGGAGAAATTTGCTTGCCTGCTAGAAGGACCGAGGACTACAAACCACTAGTTCCGCAAATTTGTAAGCCCACCAATAAGGAATGAGCGGGAGCTCACGTACAAGATGTAAACACAATGTCCACCATGTTTCTTCACCGCTTAGCTAGAGAACTTAACCGACACAAACCAGCGACCATGGCAGAAGCAAATTTGCAATGGGAAACAGCCAAAGTGGATTTTGAAAATATATTGTTGGATTCTGACATTCAGGGCTATTTGTACGAGCCACAATACAGCCAGGAAGAATTGAGACAAATGGAGGAGGCTGCTGCGGCTGAGGAGCCGGAGCACGTCGGAGTTAACTGGACACTAACACAGAGTCCCTGTGCTGCAGCGAATTTCAGCGATGCCAGTTTCTTCTAGAAGAAATGGCTGAATCTGGCGAGGACGGGGGCATGTGTGTAACCTCTCACCCAGGCTTTACGCCTCATCTGAACAGTTGGGTTTTGGATACATATTTCCGGACCCAGAAAGTGAACTGGAAATGCCAGCCAAAGCCCGCTGGGAGAAACGGACGTCTGAGCATAGAGTAAGTGTTGTTGTTTTTACTAACACATTGGCTACAATAGTTTTGAGTCCCGGGGAACGTGACAATGTAGTTATCCGAAAGTAGCCGATCTTATTGGCAGAGCATAGGCTACGTTACGTGAGCTTGACGTCCGTGTAATGCTGGATAGGCTACTCAAGGCATCATTTATCTTGCTTTGCTAATGTTGTTCTCTTTCTTTCTTAGACAGTATCGGCTTACAGCTTACCAGCATTTCCTGGAGTGGATATTGCAAGGCGAGAGACTTGGGAGAGGCAATCGCCTTGTTTTGCCAGCCTGTGTTGTCCAGGCCATCCAAGCTCATTATCCAGCACCAGATGGCCGTACGTAGCCAGTACCGTGGCTACCAGGAGACAGTAGATGCTCAAGATGAGCTGTGACTATTTTGACTTTGGCAAACGCACCCTACACATTTTATTTTTGTAAATAATTCATATTTTTTATGTATAAAACTTTTGGTTGTTGTGACTTGTTTACTAACCCAAGTGCTGTTATACTGAAGTAGGCCTACTGTATAAGATAAACACTTATTTCAATTAGGGAGAAAAGGTTGAGTACAAATACTTGATATGCTGAGTTACTGTAATTAGCAAATGTTTTTATGCTGTACAGTAATATATAAATGATACCTAAAGTACTTGATATTATAATCTATTCTTGCTACATTCATACACGATGGCTGTATGCAGAACCTACTTTGCATCTTCGTGATTTATACCACATAAATTGTAGTTTTAAAAAAACATATGGAAAAAAGGTAATCTCAAGGTAAAATTTTAATAATTATTGCAGTGTCCCACCCACAAGTTTGTTATGGTGAACATAGGTTTATACAGGAGTCCAAGTTAAGGTGGTAAAAACAACATAAGATTTTATTCACAAAGGAAAATGATCCAATATATCAACATTACAAAGATAAGATTAAAAACAAGTAATATGAAAGATAAGTTTAAAAACAAGTAATATGAAAGATAAGTTAAAAAAATTAATAAAATATGTTAGGGACATCATGCAGGACTCATTCACAATGATCTTCTTTCCATGTCAGTCATTGATGCTTTCATCTTCTGATGGGCTGATAACTTTCGTCTGCTTCACCCACAGTGCTAAAGCTTGAATCAAGGGTCCCAGATGTGTCTGGGCACGATGTCTGTAAAACAAAGAAGAGTTTTTTTTTAATTGTAAAGCTGACCAATTATATAAATATTATTCCTTTAGAATGATTATTTGAGAGTTAAAAGGTGTTATCTTGTGTAAGTAATATATTGGCAAAATATTTGGTTTAGATAATTTGTTGAGTCGTTTTTCAGAATCTTACAGATTGTCCTTGGACAGAGGGAAGGATTTTCACTGGTGTGGATGTCAAAGGGAAAGTGACAGTCTTCAGCGGGTTAGAGGATGCAGAGAGTCAATGCGCCATGTCCACTACCAGTGTTCTGTAATAACACATGCATTTAGTTTGTCATGTTCTTGGTACCATTGAAGAAATCATTTTATACCAAAAACTAAACCAAATTAGTACAGACAGACAGACAGACAGACAGACGCAAACAATGGATCAATAAATGTCTGGCCTTTGATCACTTTGATCACATGCTAATTTGAGACTCAGAGTCACCAGGATGATGCAAATGAAATGGGTTTTCTTTGAAACACTCAGGGAGTGTCGGCCACCCATCAGCTGATTTATTCACAGCAAGTCCCCTTACAGGGTCCATAAAAAATAAAGACAAGAGGAAATACACATACAATTATCAAAAAATGTATGTAGGGACAAGAATAAAATAAAACTGCTCAATATTCATTTGCTTCCACCACAACACACACTATTATATACTGTATACACACACAACAATTTGTAGCTTACCTCTCTGCATGAGAGTGTGGCTTGAGAAGTCGACTGGCTTTGGAATTGATCTTCTGATCCAACTATCCCAGCAGCTGAAGCAATCGGATTCTGAAATGTCACCATAAAGACAACAGTTATCACTAGTATAATGTTAGATTCTATCACTCACTGAAAATGGTAAGTCGTTTAAAAACATGATTTATTTGCCTGGAGAACACACGATTACAACAGCGAAAAACAAAGCTGCTTTACTCTGTTTTTGAACAATTCTAGCAATTTGCCCCGATAGCAGCTATTATTGTGTACTTTGTAAACAGAAATATAGTAGAAGATTACGACAGTCTTACCTGAAGGCGAGTGCGTTTTGCTGCGGGAGGTGCATTAGAAGCGCTGGCCTGTTTGTCATCTGGGAACGGGCCCACAGCAAAGACGGATGGAACAGCAGTTTGTTTTAGAGAGTGCCTCATCATGCCGAAAAGATTTCTATCATAATCCTCCAGTTTGAAATGGAGACTGCATATCGTTTTTCCTTTTATCATTTTAATACTGACGTCTTCTCCAATTGTGGGGTTGTTTATCGCCCGCAGCCATCATTTGCAACGCTCACTGACGGTCCCTAAGCCTGCGGATGATAGCCGACAGCTCATAGAAGCTGTCGGCACTTTGCGGACGGTCCCTAAACTCGCGGCTGATAGCCGACAGCTCATAGAAGCTGTCTCATAGCGAGCCGTCGCTAAAGACGGCTCGTTTGGATGAAAACAAAGTTGTAGCTGGTTCTCTAGATTACTACATTTAGCTAGAGGTGTCATTTGTTTCACTGATGATCTATGGAACCTAGGGATGTATGGGGGAAATATGCCCACACCGCAGACATGTTGGCGCAGAGGCGCTTATCCAGACAAGCGTGTGCTGGCCGCGGTTTTTGTTTGCGTCATCACAATTTCCTGTTTCGGCCGTGTTTTTTCGGTGATAAAAGTGTTTCGGCCGAAAGCCGAAAATGCGCTTTTGGGCCATTTTCGGCCGAAAATTTTCGGTGGCCAAAATTTCGGTGCATCCCTAGTCCTCCCCCCTCAAAACCGAAACAGGCAGGCGGGGCAGCGAGCACAATGCATTGTGGTAGTTGGAGGATGAGCCAGACAGACCATAAAAACACTCTTTCTGCCTTTTCTCAGGCTAGGATGAACCGATTAATTTTTTTTTTGCACATTTATAATACATAGAATTATTTACTTCATAAAACCTTCATATGTCCACTGGTGAACTATTTCTTTAACACTGATTGGAAACGGCTGGGCTCAGATTGTCTTTCAGGTTGAATTATTGTGGAAGAAACAAACAATTTCAACATACACCTATGTTCCCCCGCGAGATAAGAAATCACTTTTGTTACAAGCTGCTGATCAATGTGATACAGCAATTTGACACGCAGCCCTATGCTTACACTTACCATTGGAAACCAATGATCCCACTGACACTTTCAAAGGCTCTTACCTAGGATCTCAGCATTGCCTCTTAACTCTTAAGGTTAAAGACCCTCATTGATCTTTATCCAGCACTTCTACAACAATCCCATTATGACAGTCGCCATCAAATGATTTTATCGGAACGTAGTTCCCTGATCCTCTAGAAACCACTATTTTTTCTGTTTTTTTCAATACACACTTTAGAAATATTTTGATTAATAAGTTTGGTCTTCTGAGGTAATGTTATGACCTTGAGTGTCTTTTAAGCACTCCTGCGGCCAAAAATCTGTTAAAGCTACTGTGCTGATCACCAGAAGAACATTTAACAGACTATGAATCAATTCAGGCAATGTCAGTCCTTCAAGTGCTTCTTCAAAGCACAGGGCCCCTGAAATGCTTTTGAAAATAGTGGACCTATGAAATGCTTTCATACGTCCACATGCTATTTCCATTAGCTCTCAAAACAATCCCACTAAAAACCCTTTAATTTGTTCTGCTGGAGCCCTCCACCTGAAAAGTTCAGAGTTTGATCCTTGTGCGCAGGCAAGATGTGCTTAACCCAACTCTTTCCCTGCTGCCCTGTCTGTATTCAAGTCACTCTGGATGAAAGCGGCTCATAAATGGCCTCATAATAATAATGATACTAGCACTGTTCCAACTAGGGGTCTCTCAGTCCCGTTGGCTCTGTCTCCCTGAATCTCTTCCTCTTCCTTCCCCGTTTGGCCGTTGATGAAGTGTAGGCGAGTGCTTTGATTTATACACCTTTTGTGGCTTGGCTGATTGGAGGCTGTGGCCAGATTCAGAGTAACCTGAACTCCTCTATGCCTTGGAGATTGCCACCCTGCCTTTGTGACAGACCTTAGAGAATATATATTCATGCTTCTCCCATCAGCCATGGCTGGTTCAGGCTTAATCTTGCCTTTCTGGAAAGAGTGCTACTTGTGCTAGCACTCTCAAATGGTCTCTTATTCCTCCAGAATATATGTGGCTGACATGCATCTTCCCCACCCCCCCATGTTTCTGGTATGTGGCTGAAGCGATGGGGGTAAATGTGACTACCCTGGGGCAGTGGTAGATGGATGCAATGCACATGGGTCTCTATGGGGGTTAATGTAGAATCACGAAAGAAGTACTGGGGAAGTTAACATCTTCCCATCAGTTGTATTTTAACATTCCAAAAAGGTTTATTTCTGTTCAAGATGTCACATTCCCTGACGCACGAGTAAGCAAATCCTACTGCACCAAATAAAAATGATTTGAGGGTGAGTTACAAATTGTTTCAGAAATCCCATTTAATTGATTTAATTGATTGACTTGATTCCCTTCATTACGATAATCAACAAAAAATAGTGGTTGTGCCAGGAAATGCTGATGCTGCCTTTGACTATTGTGTCATAAACAAGTAATTCAGTAATAATTAAGCTGTCACTCTGAAACTACCAAAGAGTGCCAGACAAAGGATGGGACCACATGCGTGCACGCACATGCACGCACACGCACACACAGTGCGGTATATCAGTGGTACAATGGGGATGCTGTGCGACTGCTTCTGGTTTCCTAAGCCTGAAGCTCCCTCCTCTGGAGACTCTACTGTGTTCTAGGGAGACATTTGCAGCTCCACATAAATCATTTCACATTAACACACGTCCGTCTGACCTTACAAGTTAACAAGAAGTAAAGAGTCAAAGCTACCACTTATGAAACCTACCTTTAACTTGAAGGATAACCTTTATACATTTTTTTAATTTGCAATGAATAAATGGCACTGTTCCATGGAGTCCTGTTAGTCATCGGGCTTTGAAAAACACACATTTTAGTAAAGTAGAGGATCTTTGTTTGAAATTGAGAATCTGGCTTGATAAGGTGGAGGAGCATCACGACCACAACAGCCCCACTCCATCCCTGTTTGGCTATAACCATAGCAACTGGCTCCCTTGCCAGCACTTTTATTATATTAACCAAATGCAATCTACTTTGGTTAGGGTGATAAAGCCGAACAAAATAGATGATGACTCAGGATATCGAAAAGCTAATACAAAGGAGAATTGAAAACTTGAACCCACAGAAGATAAGGAATATACATAATATTAAGCAAGGTGACGTATGCATAAAAAAAGCTCACACTGTGTCTGCATGCGGAGTGTAGGAATGGGGGTATAAAGATTCAGTTGCGTTTCAGTTATGTTCATGCTATTGGGTTCACAATTTGCTACTTTCACAAATATATATATATATATAAATATATATATATATATATTTTTTTTTATATAATATATTTTCTGAGGCATAATATTGTTGTAGCAAGTTCTTTCATGATGACACCCTTGCCATGTTAGCCCAATCAGCTGACAGCTAACGCGGTCCAATCAAATACACATACTGATAGTCAATTTGAGACCTTCCATCTCATCCGTTAGAGTGGCAAGTCTGTATACGGCCTAATCCTATCAAGCTATCCCATGTAAACGCACTGACTGACTCCTGACAGAACAATGCAAAACAAACCAAACCTAGTAACTGTTACAAATGATACAAATACTTCTTCAAGAGAGTCATTAGGCGAGAGGCAGGAAAAAGAGTGAGGAAGAGAAGGGAGTAGACAGGAAAAGTTTATGGAAAGGGAGAGGACAGGGAGTGGAGAAAAGTTAGTCCAAAGTTTAAAGCTTGTGTTGCAATTTAGAGAAACCAGAGTGAGCTAGATATTGAAAGTATAACACACTTCAAAAATATCTCTCACTCGCTTCAGGCCACCTTCAAAAGCCACTCCCCCAAAACATGTGACAAGCTCAATAGCTGTTTCAAAAAGTCTGCCTAGCCTTGTGGAATAATCTGGTCATGTGCAATGAGTGGCCACAGGTAGCCAGGTAAGACCATCCAATTATTTCATTTGGGTTTGAAGAAATATTTGGGCGGGTTTATTACAGGCTTACGACGGCCACAGATACCATATGTTCTTCTCACTCTGTGTCACACTACTATATTGTTGTTGCTGACACAAGCGTCCGTTTATCCAGTGATATAGAAAATAATGATGATCAAATAATGAATAAAAGCTTCATGATCCAACAAGAGATCCGAATACTTGACGGGTCTTCTGTCGACGCACCTGCCGGAAATCTAATTCATCAGCATGCATTATGTACACCCCGGGTTTCCTGTCACACACACACCGTTGTATCGCAGTTTAGACTGACTTTATGGAGTAATTATTTCGATAGGTTATTCTACTGTTCCAGTGTTCGTGCTAAACGCCATTCTCCCTGTGTTAAGTCAGACGGTCAGCCTGTTAACGAACGCTCGCCGGTCTGACTACCGCCCCCCGTTGAACCCCCGTCTGTCCAGCTATCAGCCCATTGGCCCCCTCCACCTCGTCCCTGCCTGGCTTGCCAATATATGCTCTTTCTTGCCCACGGTAAACAATTTCATTATTTATTTATTTAAAGTGTCAGTTGTCTCTCCTTTCGCTCCTAGAAATGTAACAACAATGGTGAGTCAAGAGCTAGTGATTGATTCGAGCCAAGTCAGAACGTACGTGAGGTGGGGAAGTTCATTGTGCACTATTGTGCTCGAGTAATGCCATGATAACAAAAAACATCACCTCCACGACATCAGGACTTTTCATGATGCACGTTGAGACAGCTTGGCATCACAATGAATCATGTCACGCTGCATCGTTACACCCCCCATAGAGACACGATTAACAAGTAGGATTAACAAAGCTATCCATGTAAAAAATGTAGTGTGATATATCGTGTCCCGAAAACCAGTGGCGCCTTCACACTTCCCAAATTAGTCCACTTTTCTTTGCCCTGCCCCCCACTCTTAAGAGTGTGCCTCACAGGCTCAGGAAACAAATCAGTGGTGTGTGCCCAGGCTGTCCGCCTCCCTACAGGTCTGGTCGGCCCTGTCCCTCCCCTGCAGTCGGCTGACACAATAGCCCAAAGCCCATTAAAGGGACGGGGCAGGCAGTTGGTTAGCAACAGGCTAGGCCAAAATGGCCCATCCTACACAAATGACAGTGTTCCGACAGTTGAGAATGCTTCTGGGAGGCTCTGGTGGCTCCTGTCCTCTTTCATCCCCCCCCCCCCCGCCACACACACACACACACACACACACACACACACACACACACACACACACACACACACACACACACACACACACACACACACACACACACACACACACACACACACACACACACACACACACACCTGTTTCCAGGCCTGGATGCTGGCCTTTGAGAGGCCCGTTCTTCGTCCTGAAGCTGATGGCGTATCCTCACTTCACCCATCCTCCCTTTCTCTTTCCCCTTCTCTTCCTCACCCACTCCCCCCCCCCCACCAAATGTGATTCCAGCCAAGCCTGAATTATCACAGCTTAGACCAATTTTATAGCTGCTGCATTTTATCAAAGCAGTGACAAAAGGAACTAGGTTAAAGGGGTTGAGGTTAATTACCTGATGTCATTAAATGGCATTACTGCCTCTAAAAAAAAAACATTACGGATATGTTTAAAACGTATCCCCTGCCCACTCCGCACACAGGAACAATGGGGTGGGCGGCAATTTATGGAAGAAAAAAAAAAGAAACCCATCTCTGAAGCGTCTCTGTGCCATACAATTACCATCCCATTAGCGTCAGCCGTTCCGTCAAGTTGTAGTAACGGGGAGGAAGAGGCCTCAGACTTCTTCCCGTCATTAAAATGGCTATTGTTAGCTGCAAAAAAGGATTGTTCTGTGAAAAAAAACAAAGATTTTCGGGCCACACTCGAGCTAGAACATGTGCACACGTGTGTACACACTTTGTGTGCTGACATCATTTCATCAAAGGGTTCGGATATTCTTTGATCTCTCAAGGGCTCAAAAGCACAACTGCAATGTGTTCTGATATCAGTAGCTGCATAGAATAGGTCATGTAGCAATGATAGTATGGTCACATAGCAGTGAACAGACACTGGCCTTCATCTAATTCAAAATGCCTTTCTTATGATGTCCTGTTGTCCTGCTTTCATGCCAGAGGGCTGACGTAGCGCCTTGTTGCAAGAAGTTTAAAGTAGTCACAAACCAACTTTTCACTGTCAAGCATCAATTGGATTGAGATATACCCAAGTCAACAGGAATAGATTTCATATCTCCAAAAATGTTGCACATAATAACCAGGCTCAATACGAATCAATGACTAGCATGCTGGGAAGCCAAATAACAACATACTATTGTATTACAGATACACCACAATAGATACAATTACAAAATTATGTTATGAAACAACTGAACCCCCATACTTTTTTTTCCCCTTCAAAAGCAAATATACATTCCATAAGTGATTAAAGATACAGCTTCTCGGCATAAGGAAGAAGATGCAATGGAAATATGGTTTTGATTTCAGGAGCAGAGATGTTTCTCCAGAAGTCCACCAGACCCACATTGGGCCACTGACCTGTATCAACAACTATTACAACGCTTGACTGACCAGCGTTCTGCTCTGCCTATGAATACCTACCCTTTGGTTGCAGCCGAGTCCATTAAAATAATTTCGGAGTAGTCACTTGGGCTGTGTTCCAATGTCCATACTTCCCCTACTTACTAACTATACTAAGTTTGAGTACGTAGGGCGTTCAAATTACGATAGGGGTGAAAAGAAGTGTACTGAAAGGACCCGGATGGCGTACTCAAAACGGTCAAACCGCTGAGTGTGGATCAATGTACACATTTCGTACTCAACGGCAGCCATCTTAGCTACGTAGCGGAAGAGGCGTAGCCAGGCTGAGCCAACGTCGGTGCATTTTCCACATAGCCTGCATTAATGGAGACATTTTGTAGCTTTTATAGCTTTTAAAGCTTTTTATAGCTGCTAGGCGTAAAGGGTTCACCGTTCAAAGCGGGATGTTTTGAGCAGGTGACGAGCTGCGGCAGAAGTCACAATCCTAATTTCCGGTTATTGTACCACAGAGTATTCGATTTGGAACAACACTGTCGTCTGAAAATCTGCGCACTTAGTGAGCACGGATAGTGTACTACATTTAAGTGTACTCATGGAAGTAAGGATATCGGAACACAGCACAGGTCTTGCTTGCAATTGTGAATAAAACATGTGATGATAGGGTTGTGAGTATCTAATGTTTTATTTCTTGTCGTTTTTTTGAAGCACAAAATGATTAATTTCCAACTAATTCTAGTTGGCTCTTACAAAAAGTCATAGCGTGAAGAGATTAACAAATCCAGTACAAACAAACACAAGAAGTGAGTCAGAGTGTGGGCTCACTTCTAATGAGCTGTGCTACTTATTGCCTATGCAGGGGGAAAAATAAGTTAAAAACATAATTACATTAAATGGAAATCCATGTGAAATTAATAAACCACAGTAAGTTGATTATTTGTGTTGCCTTTGGGAGCTTTTGTACCTACATTACCTACAAGATTCACAAACCATGCCTAGAATAAGTGAACTTAATCAATAAGTGAAGTAATCAATTAACAAACTAGTATTTTCTAGTATGTAATTAGGGTCCAAGTGAGTCCTTGATTTAAACAGGCTGCTGCTTATTTTGAATAACATGCTACTCACTCAATTTTGGCCAAGCAATTATAATTTAAACAGGAATGCACAGCAATGCATAATCTACAAAATACACACTTTACTTATTTTTGGCTGAGTTAATGTTTGATAATAGAAGAAGAAAATATGTAATATATAATTTATGCGAGAATTGGGACCTCAGAGTGGACACGGTCTTGTATCTTTTGATGTGAAAATATATATTCTGTGATGTTAATGGAGGAGTAGGCAATGTTTCTGTAAAAAAAAAGTAAAAAATATCAAATTACTCTACTAATATTCCAGCAGCTACCTGTAAATCCAATGTTGTGCAAAAAAAAAAGAAATTCTATTAGCCTTATGATGGTGCAATAGGCTGTTAAATTGATCCATGCACCAGGCAAAAAGCAACCAATCAGGGAGATTCTGTGTAAAGCCAAGTTAGCGGTTGTCTTTGTGTGCCTAACTACGCTGTTCTGCTCATGGACGAATGGACATTGTTTGGTAAGAGGGGCTTAGGGCAGGGGACGTTTCGGATTCTTGCGAGTTAATGGAATTTCCTCTAAAGGTGGCCTTACGCTCCTTTAGCCAGCCTTCAAATTCTCTGTACTGTAAAGCAATGAGGCCTTTTGATATCAGTACATTGCTTTAGCGATATCATAACCAGAAACATCAGAAAGGGAATCACATCTTGAGTTCAAACAATTATGACATCAAACCATATTTGTATTTATTTGCATTTGCATGTGCATACAAATTTGTTATTTTTATTCCCCACTCAGGTTGTGTTTTCATATACAATGTTTGCTTTTGTTGTCCCTGACTTTCCCTGAAACTTGTAGTTAGGCATTGTAGATGTAGATTTGCATGGAGCCAAATCAATCCTTTTCAATTCCTGAGCTTTTAGGCATTTCATTGTAAGCCTCCAGTTAATCCATCATGTGCATTTGCCACTCTGGCTACTTTCCTGAAAGCTCACTTGGCTGTAGTTTTCCATCTAGTGTTTCATTTATTTGGCTCCAAAGTTTGGTGTTTCATTCTACTGCAACATTGACTTTACACTATTGGAAAGTACATAAGAGAGGTGTCCATCTCCTCATGAATCATGCCTCAACAATTGCTTTAGTATCTTGTCATTGGGCCTGGTGATTCATTTTCAAGTATAAAAAACGTCCAAAAAATTATTTTCCAACCAAGCCATCTGTTTTACCTTTTTCATTCTGGTTTTGCGCCCTCTACAACAAAGCAATGCAGGAATCTCAGAATCTACCACATCTTGAAAATCCTTACATCAATTTGATCAGCAATTTTGTGCTTCTCTCTCCTTCCTACTGTGATGCAACTCCCAGTAGATTGTTTCCTCAGACAATCCAAAACTCAAATATTACTGCTATAAAACCCATCATGCTAAATTATTCACCGCATGGCATATGCTAATACAATTTTGGTGAAGGATGAGAATAAACTATGGCAAAAAGTGTTAGAAATGAGTCCATTAAAATAAGCTTGAGCAATGACACATGATGTGGGTGGCTGAAAAACAAAAACAGTAATTACCATTGAACAAATCTTCGGTTGTTATGCAAACTTTGGCATACATAAAATATATCTAATCCTAGAATCAGGCCACAAAATAGCTAACACTGATTAAGTGCCAGATGTTCCAGTAACTGTTATAACTGGAATAAACTAAATTACTATAATGACTCTTGAGGAAATTGTAGAATTGTAGTGTTTTAATTTACAGGCACATTATTTGAACTGGATCACTTTGTGACAACAAACATTTGTTGCACATTCTGGTCCACAAGGGACGCAGTGGTTCCGATTGTACCAACACATTTTGCAGGCTATAAAACATGAAGCACTGTACAGCCTTTTTGAGGAATAAACAAGAGCAGGGAGCTGAGCCTTTTTATTGTTGTAAAGCAACCATAGAACACCTACAAGTAAACCTACAACCATGGAACATCTACATCTAAACCTACAACCATGGAAAATCTAAACCTACAACCATGGAACCACTACATCTAAACCTACAACCATGGAACAGCTAAACCTACGACCATGGAACCACTACATCTAAACCTACAACCATGGAAAATCTAAACCTACAACCATGGAACCACTACATCTAAACCTACAACCATGGAACATCTAAACCTACGACCATGGAACCTCTACAACTAAACCTACAACCATGGAACATCTACAACTAAACCATGGAACATCTAAACCTACAACCATGGAACCACTACATCTAAACCTACGACCATGGACCCTCTACAACTAAACATACAACTATAAAACACCTACAACTAAACCTACAACCATGGAACATCTAAACCTACAACCATGGAACCACTACATCTAAACATACAACCATATAACCTCTACAACTAAACCTACAACCATGGAACATCTACAACTAAACCTACAACCATGGAACATCTCCATCAAACCCTACAACCATGGAACATCTCCATCTAAACCTACAACCATGGAAAATAGACATATAAAACCATAACCATGGAACACCTATAATCTAAACCTACAACCATGGAACAATTACATCTAAACCTACAAGCATGGAACATCTAAACCTACAAGCATGGAAGAACTACATCAAAACTACACTTCTCAGCAAAATACGCAAGGCGATCACGCAAGGGACACTGGTGGCGATGTGCGTGTGGCTGTGTCGAGCTCCGTCTTGACAGGGGTTGATTTAAATGTCAGTGTCCGAGAGAGGGTTAGGCTTCTGGACACTGTGTGTGGCACATTTCATCAACGCCGCTCCTTATAAAGCTCCATAAAGTTTAAATGTTTCTCCACCGAAGTTCTCCTCCCAAATTGGTCAAGTGTCTCTCCTGACTCCTGACACCACCGACTGACCCTGCTTGGGGCGATAAACTATTCTGGGCTGCAATTGGCAATTCCATATTGCTATGTGCAATATACATTCTATAACTTCATATCTTGTGTCAGCAATTGGCTCTGCTGATGCACTGACGGCACAATGTATATATTGCCCGAGAAGGGATATTGAGAGACCGGGGCTGAACAGGATCACACATTTTCCACCGAACATGATTTATATTGTACACACACACATACTTAAAATTAAGTAATAATTGTTTATTTAAAAAATACAAAACAAACTTTCCACCAGGGACTATTGACCAGCCACAACTCCCCTAGCTTTTAAAAATAATTGGGTGTGGTTGGGACCTTATTCTTAACATATTGTGATGAGCTAAATAATGCACATTAGAAACCATAAATATTCATGCATGCAAAGTAAGTGCTAATATGCCGTGTACACGACAGGTAGCAAGTTCCCATGCAGATATTAGTCGTTAATAGTTTGATGGGATGTGACAAAAAGCCATGTTGAGCAAGGTCCAAAGTCCCGTGACATACTGATAAAGGCCAGCGGGCACAATGATAAGGTTAAAGGAAAACTCTCATGACAAAACTCTTATCCCCAGCACCTACATACGAATACACTCACGAAAAAATTGACTTGCTCCATGCCAGGAGTGTGGGGGACACGACTTAAGTGTTGAACTGTACAAATTGTTGTTACCCTGATGTCTTCCTGGGGCTCCTTCTTTCCTAAATGCTGTCCCATGCTGCCGACAGAGACTGTAAAGAAAAGAGAGAGAAGCTTGAATTAGTTTATATACATTAGAGGGTATACATATTCTTAAGGCGCTACATGGCTTTCATTAGAAGAGGCGCCAAGGCCGGGAGGCCTTTCATAAATAAGTACCATCACTGCAATTACCACAGATTGCATATATGCAGCGGGACACACAAAGGCCGCATTGTTGCCTGATATCAGGGACTGCTTTAATGATGAAAATAAGTGGATTGAAGGAGTTCCGATTGCAGCAGACACTAGCAGAGCACTTGAGGACAGGAGGATAAAATAATGACGCAGAGGATGGAAAGATGAGGAGGGGAAAAAACATGACCTGAATATATATGGGTTTGTAAATACAGGGATCCAAATCATTGACTTGGATCTACATATTTATTGACCAGCCATACTTGACATATTACATCTGCTTGTCTTTGACAGCTGTCCTCAGATGATGGGTGAAGTGGGAACAGGGGAGTACCCTGATATTCTCTCCCCATACATCTCGGTAACTTCATCAGCCTTAACATTCAAATTAATTTAAAAACACTTTTTTTTTCAAACACTGGTACAACAAACAATACTGAGTCCTCACTTGACTGGTCCACTGCCTTCCCTGTATGTATCCTATGTATATTTGAATATTGTATAGAATGGATTACGTTTGTATGTATGTAATATAAATATATGAGTCTCTGTGAAGCTCCCCTCGAGTGGGAGAAAGGTGCTAAATTAAATAAAGTCTTTGGGCCTACAATGCTCGCTGCAGGATGAGAGGCTATAGCCCATGGGAATCAGAAACCAAAGCTCCTTGCCAACAGAAGTGAACGGAGACAGCCCTGAGGCAGAGAATTACATTAGTTACTGGAGATCATAACGCAACCCTTCTGATGTGACCCAAACTGAAAATAACAAACAAAAATCAGGCTCCAAGAAGTAGTAATTTAAAGGTCCCATGACATGCCACCAGGTGTGAGTGTGATTATCCTTACAAGCCATTTTGAAAATCTGTCTGTTATGACATCACAAGTGGGCATGTCCACCTAGATCTGTGACGGATAGATGAGCAACGTTTGCTACAGTCCACTGAGTAGGCTGGTAGACTGATCTATCCAGCACACATCTAGGTGGACACGTCCACTAGTGATGTCATAACAGACAGATTTTCAAAATGGCTTGTAAGGCTAATCACACTCACACCTGGTGGCATGTCATGGGACCTTTAAGGCAACAAAAGACTTGTTTGTTGGCATTTGGGTTTGGGCAGGAATGGAATGAGACACTCAGCCTGTATCCACTCTCTCAGGGGCCAAGGAGAGGTCTTATTGCTGAAACATAATGGGTTCCCCATCCGGGTCCAAATACTAAAAATGATGTCCTGTGCGAGAGTGAAATAATTAAATCTGATTATTTTATCTAGTCCTCATAGTGTTCCACACATCAACACCACAACATGGCGATTCGCTGCAATATACTGGATATTCAGGGATCAATTAATAGTGCCAAAACCAATAGTTTTAATCTGATGGGACCCGGAAAAACAATATGAACTACCTTCCATCGGCAGCTTCTCATTTGACACGGTAACGTGTCTTGTCACGGCAGGGAGGGGAGTTGATTCGATTGAGGTGTGTGTCATCTCCTTTGGAATGGAGCGATGTTACAATGGATGAGATCAGTATCCCCTCTTGGAATGTAGACATGGGAGAAGGCGAATACTGGAGTTGACGGAGTGGAAAATGTCTATCTCCACCACTAAGGGATTATGGGGTAAATGGGGTTAGAAAGTGCATTCACAATTCTAGTCCACCATTAAAACTCCCTGTACTGTTATATGCATTAAACTTTCTAACTGCAGCCATTTTGGGTGTACATTATTTTATTACACTCTTTAAACACCGCCAACAGTTATGTTCAAAGGTCAAAGTGTTTAAACCATCAATGGTTTATTTAACTTTATTATGACTTACATATTTTAAAATCTTAACCTGCAGAGAACCGTATAAACCAAAACAAATGTGAGGAGGAAGTGATCAGAGGCAGTGGCACCTCCACCTTTTAAATAACCAAGCTCTTCAAGCTCAGTGGTGGATTCTTTAATTTTTTTTTGTATAAGTATTAGTTTAAGCCAAAATCAAGTTAAATCATCCACAACCCTTCAATATCACTTGTCATTTAATACTGGATATGATAAAATAGTTGGCAGGCATAAAATGGACTGAGAACCTTTCTGCCCACTATTCTTCCCAACTCTGTTTCCCTACTTTCTTACTCAATTAGTCAACAAGAATCCTTGTTTCACAAAATAAGAACTAAATCCCAGATGCATGTGGAGCCCTGAGGGAAGTTGTGGAGAAGGGTGACAGATGTGACAGATGAGTTGTATGTAAGCTCAACCGGCTGCTGTTTCCCTTGTGGTCTTGTAAATGTGGTTGGCACTGTTGATCAGACACTAATATCTCCCAGCCTCTTGCTAAGCAACAAGTGTGATTAGGAGCGCATTCAGCATGCAGAGTATGCCCATCACTGCAATTTGGCCAGGGGCAGGGTGGCCTTTTCTCTAAGGAGGCTGAGCAGGGGAAACGGAGGATGGCAAGACGCTTGAAGGAGGAAGGAACGATGAGGGGCATGATGAGGAAATAATGTATTCCTCTATGACGAGAGGCAAGATGAAGCCACATCCGCAAATCATCAGGTATAATTTCATTATATTTACCCAAAATAATCCCTCCCACTAAAGGACAAGCTAGCTAGCTAACAAATGTTAGACTGGTAGCTGTTGTTCAGCATCCCCTGCAGCGGTATTGAGTGCAGCTGTTATTAATACCGGATCAGAGTCAGGCTAATCTAGGCGTGTGGGAACAAAGAAATGATTGACCTGCCTTGGCTGAAAGCAAAGTGTCATGAACATCCATAATAGAACACACATTGACCGTGTCTGTAAAGCAAGATAAGGGTTCAGGGCTTAAATTTCAGCGCGGGATTGCGGGTATTGCGCATATCTTTTTCAAATCACGCACAAATTTCACTTTGTTGTCGGATAAATTGATGAGAATGTGACGTTTGTGACGGTGTGTGATTTCGGGTCTAGTACTGACTTCACTTGACAAACCATCTTCAGATTTCGGTAATGCATGTCCTTTGTACAATCTTTGATCTGGCGACAAACACACACACACGCGCGCGAGTGCACAGTCACACAGAACCCATTCGCGCTTGCTCCTTCTCGTTCTCTCCCTCTCCCTCTCAAAACTTGTACACGACCCATGTGCTGTTCTTGGCAATTATTTTTATCGCTATGAGCTTTCAGTAGGCTAATGCAAAAATGGCTTAAACGTACCTCTACAATTTCAGCACAGGATTGCGCGTATTGTGCGATCGGTAGGTACACATTCATGGTACATCAGGATACTGATGTAGGATACTGATGTACCATGAAGATGTGACTAAGAGAGGAGAGGAAGAAACTAATAGGACATAAGAAAATGAGTCAGCTCTACTGTTTCCATAGTACATGTAAAAGGATTAAATGTTAATGAATTAATTGAAAACAACTGAGCAAAGATAAAGCAGAAGACAGAATACAGTACACGACAGTTACAATAATAGCACATGAGGACATTTGTAAAGGAATTTAAAGAAGAGAATACCTTAAATTAGTGTTGGGGGGCAAATGTAATTAAGCTCACAAGTATCCCCCCCAAACTTAAAAAATCCCCCCTATGTGGACTGTGTTTGGCAGTTTGGTGTGTGATATGAGAATGAGCATTGTTATACTCCCCCAACAGCAGGTAGTGTGTTCATATTTATCATCAAGTACAAAACTTAGGTTTGAAAGGATAGAGGACGTAGGGACAATACATATGAGAAGGATGTCACACCTAGTCTACTTCTACTTCCCCGTTATAAATCTCCTTTTAACCTCACACTTAAACCTACCCCCAAATGATTCAGCTAGGATAGATGATAGAGGATAGATGTCTTAAACAGAGTCGTCAAATTTTTATAGTAACAACAATTAATAAGTAAAATTAAAAGGATTTCTGCCAAAGTGCAGCGACAATCTGCATGAAATACAAAAGTTCTAGGAACTCCTTAGCAGTGTGATATACTGTAGGGATATACAGTATATATACACAGTATGGGATCCAGTAGGGGATCCACTCATCTCCATGTGTTATGTCAGCAGAAACAAATGGTACAAAAGGGTGCAAATTTAAAGCTGCACTTCTCTATTTACTACAAAAAAATTTAAAAAGATACATGTGCCTCCTGCTTTTCGCTATTATTTTTCCAATGTGCATTCACAAGCACTTAGAAAATAGACTGAGTTACTGGAGAGCATGTAGGTGGATCCACAGGGAGTACAAACAACCACATACAAAAATAAGTTTAGACCTCCTGCTTTAAAAACAATAAGGTGCAATTATGGAACCTATCAGAATTCCATTCAGATGGTCATAAGTTTCAAATGCTTTCCATTTACAAGAAAATACAATTTAATCCATGAATTTGAATGTAAGGCCCGGGAGCCAGTTTCAGCAGCAAACCTTGCACAATCACTACTAGACTCTGCTGCACTGCTTGTAAAGACTTGCAAGTTGTAGGCTGTTGCCGTATGAAAAGAAAAGTTTGCCTAACAAAAGGGGGGAGTGGAACTAAGTGGAAAAGCTGAATTTTATATATCAGCAGCAGATTCAAAATTCAAAAAGTCCATAAGATTAGTTTTCTTGCACTTGGGTATTCTTGTAGGAAAAATATGAATTCATTAAGACACATTTTACCTTCAGGGCTTCGTCACTGAATCACCATTGTTTGTTTTTGCATAGAGTGAATGTATTTAAACCCCAACTTGATCCATATAATACAATCTAGCCCACAGGATTCACATCAATACTGGATTATCTATAACAATCTAGCAACAGCTCCCAATTGAATGAAATTAAACTTTTCCAAAGATTTGGTGAAACACCTAGACTTACTTAAGTCCCTTAGGGGATGCTTAAACAAACTTCTCCATGGGTCAATCAATTCCACCAAGTGGAGATCTGTAGACCCTGAAAGGACAATACCGGTCTGGGTGATCAAACAATAGTAGCTGTCTCTCCTGGCTTCACTAAAACATCCATTATCAATATTATTTGTCAAATTGACTTACATGTAAAGATTCTGCCAAAGAGCATTAAGCATTTGTGCGCATGCCACAATTGTAAACAATGGCAATCAATGTGTGTCAGTCAATACAGAGTTCGTGGACAAAATGATAGTGAATCGCCATACAGTACTCTACAAAATGTCTCATCACAAAGACCAAAGAGCTATATTGCCATTGATTAGATTTGTGGGATAGGCCATAAGAGATCTTCCAGACCAGTATTGTCCTTTATGTGTCTTCTACGGCATGCAGTCATTTGCCTCACGGCTTAATGGATTTCTGACCACACTTTTGGTTAGTCTACAAGGATCGTAAGGAGAGTTCTCATAAAATACTGATAGGAGATCCAGCAGCTGCTTCTTCTACACATTGCAGCAAATAAAACACGGGAGAGGGTGGAAGCATGCATGTGAGCGATGATGAGTGAGAAATTAACTGAACATCATCAGTGGGTACAGAAAAACATTTTTAAAAAAGGACAGACATCTGGGTCTGACAATGGACTGATTTATGTGATATTATTTTATCGCCATCTGCCCTTTCCCACTATGTGAGCTTTTGAATCCCAACCGAAAGAAGGCTCATTAGATCCATGTCTTATCCTCCTTATATTAAATTACATTTATCATTGTTTAGTAAACGCCATATCCATATGACTTGCAGTGAATAAATGTGATTAAAGAGCAGGCTGGGGAGCAGGACCTTCTTTAAAAAATATGGAGGTGGGGAGGGCAATGTGTTCCAGTGTCGATGCATCCACAATAAGTCACCAGGTGTCAATAAATCCCTGTGAGGCTTCTGGAAGACCGGGCTTCAGAGTTAGTGAGTGTTGGCTTGGCTCAGAGAGGTTAATAGCATTGGTGATCCCCCATCCTCCTTCTCACTGACTAAACGGGGTGAGGGAGTCTGCGTTTTATGAGATGTCAGAACATGTCAAGTTAGTGAGCCCACTCATCTGCCACAATCTACTGCACAACAATCCCTCGCTATGGAGACACACACGTTTGAGCAGGTGAACTTCTACCTAGAAGATAAAAAAATGGGAGACTGGCAATTTTGAAAGTTGATGATGATTTAGAAAAAAAGGGGCTGTTGTCAAACATTGACAAAACCAACGTCAAAGAGCGAGGTTGAGTAGCCAATCTAAAAGGAAGAGTGTATTTAGCCTGAGGTAACAGAATTAATTTGTCTGACAGAGAAATCCAGTTTCTCAACTATATAGATTTTGGACTTTTAAAAAGGGGTTTACTTTCCCTTTAATAAAAATCACACATCAAAACCACCAGCTACCCCCCCCCCCCCCCCCCCCACACACACACACACACACACACACACACACACACACACACACACACACACACACACACACACACACACACACACACACCAGCACAGCCAGCTGCCTCACCTTGCTGACTGGACTTTATTGTACTGCAACGTTGAATTACATAACATGTATGCACATGTTATGCACCTTCTGATTACAGAATGTGGATATTATTCTACTAACTATATATACTCCAGGCACAAGCCAGAGAGTGAGTGAGTGAGTGAGTGAGTGAGTGAGTGAGTGAGTGAGTGAGTGAGTGAGTGAGTGAGTGAGTGAGTGAGTGAGTGAGTGAGTGAGTGAGTGAGTGAGTGAGTGAGTGAGTGAGACAGAGAGATAGAGAAACAGAGTGAGAAAGAGACTGAGAAAGAGATTGAGAGTGTGATTGCTTGGGAGACAGAGTGACCGAGGAAATGACGTGAGTGATTGACCGAGAGGGAGAGAGAGAGACCAAGCCAGAGCGGGAGCAGATATGACAAACCGTTATGAGGGCACATCATATATCAGAAGGACGAAATATCTCTGTGCTCCCTGACAGAGATTAAAGGTCATGGCTTAACATCTGCCTTGGGAAAAGGAATCTGCTAGAACACTCCGGTTGCAATGTCAGTTACCCCAGAACGAGTGTAGTGCCCTTGCTCTTTCTTCTAGCTCCCTTTCTCTCACAACAGCTTTTTAATAAACTATTGTCAGGCTAGCGCCTCATACTCCTACTCCTCCTCCTCCTCCTCCTCCTCCTCCTCCCAACCAATGGGCTGCACCGTTACTTTTAAAATCAAAAAACTACGCTCATCCTCCCTTGTTGTTGTCATCAGCACCAGCACTCTGGTTGTTTGACACACCACTTTGGGTTTGGGGCTGTGATTAAGTAAATGCAGGGACAGCTGTGTGGGAAACCAGGCCAACATAGTAGCAGAGTGCTATACTCTGGGGTTATGGCCGCTCAGTAACAGGGCAGCCATTAAAGTGTTTGGTGGAGGGGCAGTCGCTGCAGCTGATGCGATCAGAGGAACGACTGGATTCTTCTGCCCCTGGAGCTTGTTCGCCACCTCAAGGCCCCTGGAGCTTGTCTCCCAAGAATTTACAGGGATTTTAACATTACATTTAAAAAGGAAAGCTGATCACTCGAAAGAGACCCAGCACCCCCCGCCAGGAGGACCAGTAGTCCTGAAACCAGATGTCATCCAAGCCTGACCATCGCCTTCCGGTTGCAATGAATCATATCTTAAGAAATACGAACACAGAACTCTGTAAAACCACAATGATAGCTTGGGAACCAGACTCATTTGCGAGCTTGTACTTTATTTGGTCTTGCATATGCATCTGGCCCCCCTCCCGTTCAGACAGATTTCCAGCATACCTGGCCTTGATCGAGCCAATTACAACCATTTATCGAATCTGGGGTGGGTTTAATATGATTACTGTACAGAGGAGTGCCCTATGTGAGCACCGTAAAGGCCTTTTTGTAAGCATCCAAGATGGCTGCGGCTGCTGTGTAATGCATGTCGTTGCTCCGATTGGTTGCAAGCCTACCCAATTGCGTCTGGAGGCATTTCAGTCAGAGGCCGTTGATAATGCCCCTTGGAAATTGATAATGAACTGAGAGGTCCCAGTCTAATCCGCATTTACAAATTGGTCTGGTGATGTCAGGCGATGTCATGCTACCCCAATGCAGCAATAGTAGTAAAGGGAATTGAGAAAAACAGTAAGTTTCAAACGCCAACTTTTCAAAATCCAGTACGTTTCAAATGCATTTATGACAGCTGGGTTTACCTCTGAGCGTGCCCTATTGGCTCCCACCCATGTGTCTGACTGTGATATCAGAACAGTTCCCCTTCCATAGAGATGGTGTGGCATTACAAATATTAACACAGTCGATGCTGCGCTATGCAGGTTCCGTTCATTGAATGCACCATGCACCAGAATAAACGGGCACACCCGGCCATGTACACAGTTGGGCTCCCTGGTCTACACACCATTCATAGACTGATACCACCACCTTAGTAAGCAACACTTACCTAACCCTAACCTAAACCTCAGCTTCACAGCGTGGCCAGCATCACGCTGTCTGGTTTACCCACTACACCTTCAGGCTAGAAGATTGTGTTGAACACACACACACACACACACACACACACACACACACACACACACACACACACACACACACACACACACACACACACACACACACACACACACACACACACACACACACACACACGTGTTGCTCACAGGTAATGTGACAGAACCTGTCTGGCAATGACACACAGGGGTGGGGGGAGTGATAAGTGGGAGGAAGCAGGAGATTGCAATGACGGAAGTTGACTAACCTCAACACATCCGTGAGACTGAGTGCTTTGTGGATTGTGCTGTGCAAATTAATTTGAGTCAGTGAAAGTAAAGGGTTATTCTTACGTGTGTACACCCAAAGAACGAGCACATGTGTAAAACACAAGCATGTGCAGAGAAATGTCTTGTTGAACTACACGAGAGAAAAGAGACGGGAGAAAGGCACACGTTATCGCAAACGTGAGTATCAGCATGGTCTCGTGATATAAAGTGAAAAGAAACCTGCTGTTATAAAGGAATGCAAAGCTCGACACGTGATGCTGCCTGAGCAAACTTATCCCCCCACCCCCATCACCACCACCACCTTGGCTGAGACTGGAGTAGTTCAGGTGCGATTTCAGAGGAATGCCTGGTTTTGAACTCCAAGTCAGGTACTCAAAAAACATGAAAACATACATTTACTCCAAAAAGAGGAGGCTACAGGTTAGGTTCCTGTATATTACACAGGTTCAGGGTATTATACTAGTACAGGGTGGTGAAATAGCTTACACACTCAAGAGTGTAGGCGACAAGTCAGCCAAATAATCAGACAACACTGCTACATCAGTTGTGGCTTGAGATTCATGGTGTGATATGTGTCCAATGAACATATCAACTCTGATTTGTATTAACATCAAAACTACAATCACAACTACCAATGTGTACTGTCTTCAAGCATATCCAGGAACTGAACAGTGTTCAAAACATGCATAACCTGCTCCTATTACCTTAAGGTTCCAGCAGTTTACTTACAACACGAGATTGTGAAAAATGAGCTCAACGTTTTCGCAACTAGTATGCAAATAGGTTTTGCTTGAATGGGATAATAAAGATAACGATTCGTCGTGTGTGTGTGTGTGTGTGTGTGTGTGTGTGTGTGTGTGTGTGTGTGTGTGTGTGTGTGTGTGTGTGTGTGTGTGTGTGTGTGTGTGTGTGTGTGTGTGTGTGTGTGTGTGTGTGTGTGTCCCTCTCGCATGGACCAGTCCAATCACTGAGAAAGTAAACACACGACAAAGAGAGTTTATACAAATAAGAGAGGAACATGAAATAAACCGAACGATTCATCAGCACTGACGTGTTATGCATCCATTTAGCTTGAACACTGGTAAGCGTTTCAACAGCGTGTCATAGAAAAACCAGAGGATCACAAGCGCACCGTCAACACGTCGACGTGGATACGGGTTTACTTAAGATAGGACACTTCGAAAGAATAAAGAAAAAGCATTGTCCAGAGGGAAAGTGTATTCATTACGCGCTGTTACTCGTTTCCTAAAATATCTAGTCAGTGTTTTCCAAGCCCCATCGCCGCTGAGCGTTATGATAATGCACACAGGCTGTATAACATACCCTTCTCCGCTTGGACCGAATCAGATGCATGCACAGCAGAACCTCAGCTGGACGGGCTTCGGTCTCGGTGTCGCTCGTCGCTGTTTTATCAACGGGACGTTAGCGAGCAAAAAACACAACGCCTTCTTACGGTTGTGATGTTTTCAAAACGTGTCTTCGTAGAGAATATGTCACAGTGCTTCCTGATTGAGGTGGTGATGGTGTTTCTTTCTTCGGGGTGGGGCGGAATGCTGTTAGTCGGCGAAGAAATGTAGGCAAAAGAGCACGTCCGTGCACGCATCGCACAGTCGTTATCGCAACTTGAACGATTATAACGCAATCGGTCTCTTTCTGACTGTAGTACGTGTTGCGGTTGGGTTGTTGCAGGCCTCCGCAATGAAACCCATGCAAAGTAAATGCATTAATAAAAAAAAAATAGAAATGTTGCTCAGTACTTCTATTTGTTATGTTGTTTAAATACAAAGTATTTCTAGACGGTAGTAGTAAAATATACATTATTCATGATGAGCTAATACTATAAATACATGTCATGTGATTCACTTCCCCTGCCAAGGGGATGTTGTTGCATGTTAGTGCGCGTGCGTGTGAGCGCGCCTGTGCGTCTGCATGTGCTTGACTCAATTGGTCATTGCCTGATGCTGATACTGAGGATGTTGTGTGCGACCGCTGTGTGTGTCTGTCCTCATGATGTCCCTGACGGACCCTACGAGCCTGACAAGCCCAGCCTCACACGAACTTGTGTAATTGGTCCACAGCCGAATACGAATTCGTTTCACAATAACGGCTCAAGGTGGCTGACAATTATTTTGTTCTCAGTGGAAATGCTATATTTTTTATATAGTTTCGGGATAAACACGGGTTGTTTTTTTTTATCGAGGAATGGGTGTTTCATTATCATCATCTTCGTTCAGTGATTGTATATGAGGTTTAGTTGGTTAATCAGAGCTGCCAACTAAATAAAACTAAATATCCTCGTCACACCTGTTTCTTACTCAAATTATAGGCCTACTATAGCCTACTGTGTAGGCCTACTCACTATACTGTGAGTATAATAAGTATAATAAGTCGTCCTAGTTTCCGAACAGCCCAAATTAATCATGAAGGTAGCTCAATAACGCGGGCCACGTCAATTGCTTCCCATTATCATTCAATACCTACGGATAATTTACAGTGGCGTAAGTAATTCATTAAGGGACCCGGACAATAGCTGTTATGGGCCCCTCTACTACCAAATAAAAATGTGTTCTAAAATATAAATATTGGTCAAATTCCAATTTGAACAAATACACTAACGTAAGATGAGGTTGGATTACTTTAAACCGGGCGTTCGAGCGATCAAACTGGCTGGGGTTTTCAAGCGATCAGAAAAGAAGATAACCATTGGACAAAGTTGTTTTCAACAGGCAGCCCAAGTTGTTCCACCCAGGTAAATACTCTGATTTTACAATATTAGACATACTGTTGAAATGTATTAATCTTTAAACAGTTAGATATGGTTTTGCCCCATGCTGTTCCCTGCTCCCTGCCAGAGCCCAGTCCCTAACACCCATCCCCTTTTAGTTGATCACCTCATCTTGTTATTATTCCCCCTCCATACCAATCATCTGTATGTGTATTCACCTCCATCCAGTTCTCATCCTCCCTGCTAGACGTCTGTCTTCAAATGGCCCTTCCCTTGTCTCACAGCCCAACATCAGATCTCTGTCTCTGACCACCACTTTTAGTAAAAAAAACAACAACAACTACAATACACTTACCCAATAAAGCAGGGGTGGGGAACATTCGGCCTGCTAAAGCCTTTCATCCGGCCTGCGGAGGCAAGAGCAAGTAAATAAATAAAAAACTGGGGTCTTACCTGACTCTTTTAGTGACCACTCTATGGTTTTTTGTATTTGGAAAATCAAAGTGCCTCATCTTCCTCCTAAATTGATTAAAGTAAGATGATTTAATAAAATTAACCCTGAACACTTCATTCAGGATATATTAATTATAAACTGGGAGAGATTTCAATTAATTCCATCTGTTGAAGATGCGTGGAATTTCTTCTATACCGAGTTTGTCGAGATAATCAACAAGCATGCTCCTTTTATATCAATTAAGGTCAAGGATCTACCTTGGATCAAGATCAAATCTGACTTTAAGAACCCAAAGAAATTTTGGAAGAGAATCAATAGTATAACCAATAAATCCACAAAAAGCCCTACAACGCATATTAGACTAAACAATCAAACTGAGTGAACCTTTATTAATTGCAGAGGCATTCAGCCAGCACCTCTCTACAATTGGCAGCGCTCTATCTGGTTACACTTACTCTGGTCTTACCTCGAATCAGAATAGGTGTAGCAGCTCCTTTTGCTTCAAAACTATCTTTCCAACAGATGTTCAGCGGGTTATTGATATCCTGAGCTCTGGATGCAGTGCTGGTCCAGATGGTCTGGAAATTAAGTTCTTTAAACTTGCCTCTCATGTTTTGTCATTCCCACTGGCTGACTTATTTAATTTATCTTTCGCAACTTGTGAAACACCCTCATCATGGAAAAGAGTAACCCCTCTTCATAAAGGAGGTGACACCTCAGACACCAATAATTATAGACCAATCTCAATTATCAATAGTATAGCAAAAATATTTGAAAAACTAATATTTAATCAATTATCTAAATACCTTGCAGACTATAACATTATCTCCACACCGATCAGGTTTTCGACCTAATTACTCAACCACCACTGCTCTTCTAAAATTTACAAATGATATACCGTCAGCAGCTGATAACAATATGCCTACAGGTGCTATATTTATTGACCTTTCAAAAGCATTTGATATGGTTGATCATTATCTTCTCTTAGATAAATTGTATGCTATTGGTCTTTCTACTAACTCTCTTTTATTTTTTAACTAATTTCTTCATTTTAGAAGTCAGTGTGTCTCCTTTCAGGGAAGTCAATCAGAATTCAAGATCATTGATAAAGGTGTTCCACAAGGCTCATCCCTAGGTCCTCTTTTGTTCTCGATCTTTATTAATGATCTTCCTCAAATCTGTTCT
This sequence comes from Micromesistius poutassou, assembly GCF_964030765.1. Classification (NCBI taxonomy): domain Eukaryota; kingdom Metazoa; phylum Chordata; class Actinopteri; order Gadiformes; family Gadidae; genus Micromesistius; species Micromesistius poutassou. The sequence continues at coordinate 10,389,658 of NC_140278.1, forward strand.
GACTGCCAAATTAATTTATATGCAGATGACACTGTATTATACTCTTCCAGCTCTGATACTTCACAAATTCAACACTCTCTACAATCTGATTTCAATTTGGTTCAAATATGGTTCTCTTCAAATAATCTTCTGTTGAATAAGAAAAAATCATACAGTTTTGCACTCGACCTGATCCTTCGTTATTAAGTAACTGGTCTATTACTCTTCTTGATGGAACAACAATAGATAAAATTGAAGAATTTAAATATTTAGGCCTCTGGCTTGATTCTCAGCTATCCTTTAAGCCTCATATTAATTCAATCACCAAGACTCTCACCAAGAAGTCCGGAAAATAATTATAATGCAATTAATATTCCCAATATTGGACTATGCTGATGTTATCTATGGTAACACCTTTGAAACAAATCTCCGTCCTCTTAATGTGTTATATAATAGTCTTTGTAGATTTGTGCTCAGGTGTCCTTATAGAACCCATCACTGCCTAATGTATGAGTCCCTGAACTGGCCTGCCCCTAAGTCCAGAGGGCAACTCCAGTGATCAATACTTACTTTCAAATGCATCTATTTCAATTTCCCTTCATATTTAAAACAAATCTTAATTCCTTTTACTTCTCAATACAGCCTACGGCACATGGACCACCTGTTTCTAGTCACACCTAGAATCAAAAAATAAATTGGTTGTCGGGCATTCAAATTCAAAGCTTGGATCATCATCAGATTGGAACAACCTTCCTTGCTCACTTAAGTCTATAATTTCTTTCCATATCTTCAAATCATCTTTAGTTACACATTATAAAACATCCTGCTCTTGTTTCTGATCTATCTTACCTTTTCTTTCTAGGACTCATTCTACTCATACCTGCTTTCCCTTTGTCACTATACTGTATGTGTTTTTACAAATATGTACTGTATACTTGACTTGTGTATGCAAGAAAATGTATTTATATTGGTGTATAGTATGCTTATCAGTACAAATGTCTACCTCCATTTTTGCTGAGGGATTCCTTTTTTTTCCTTTTTATTTATTTATTTATTATTATTATTATTTTATTGTACTCTGTGTAATACTGGCTGGTGGGGGTGGGGATGGGGGTAGCTTTGGGGAGCAGTGTTGGAGTGTGCATGGGTGTGTGAGTGTGTATGTGTTTGCCCTTGTGCTTATGTGTTTGGATTTACGTTTAGTACTTACTCTTTAATATCTTTGTATTGTTTGTCATTATTGTAAGGACCCCCTTGAAAATGAGATGGTAGATCTCAAGGGGCTATCCTTGAAATAAAGAATAAAAGTCAAAGACAGGTTGCTTGGCTCCCTGTTGTGAAGTTGACCCACTGTCCAATCCACACAGAGAAAAGCATTGCACACCAATCAGGGAGTAATTTAGTAGACAGCTCCATGGAAACACCTTATGAAACACCCTTTTTTCAAATACTATCTTCAATAGTCAAAACCGTTAGCTTGGTTTAACAATAAGGATTTGACCATAGTACGTTTGCCTGTTCATCTCTGTTACTATCGCAGTGTTTTGGCGTGCAAATTCTTTGGGCAACATGACAGCACAAGGATGAAGGGGAAAGCGTGTGTCACACGCCAGAAGCGTGAAAGTTAGCAACCCTAACATAATGTAGACTATTTATGGAGGATTATCTGCAGAGCTGCCAAGTCTCACCGTTTGACCGTTAGACTCAAGAATCACACACTCACACGCCATACCTTATATTTATCACGCTGAGAATTCCAAAATACATGAAATATTTATTTGAATATTTATTTTAATTCTTTGTAATAATTCTTAATAATAACTCTAACTGGATTATGATGACAGGAGATTCTTTCTAAATGCATGTTATATGAACACCCACGTGCATCATCTTCGTTGGAGCGCAGTCTAAGCTGGAATCACTGTAAACTGAATATCTTTCAACTGAAGCACAAGATAACGGTATTAGGCAACCACCTAGTTTTTTTTTTTACTAGGTTTCAATTTATGTTAAGTTAGAATAAAATACGATTTTACTAGTAATACAAATCCAAATCAAGGGGGATTTACACTAGCTAGTGTGATCCCTTCTCTACACACTTTGTTGTGAGGGAGAGCGCACTGGCACGTTATTTAGTAAGACCAAAGGGCGCAGATCTCATTACAAGAAAACATAAACAAAAACTTTAAGAATATGTGTTTATGTATGAATTATAATTATATGAATTCTATTAAATATATATTTTCAATTTCATTCATTTTGAAATCATTCATCATCATGTTTTTCAGAAGTTGGAGGGGACACGTCTGATCCCCCCTGGATCTACGCCCTTGGTAAGACCACACATATAATTTAATTAATTTAAACTGCATGTTATTTTTTAATTTTTTTTCATTATTCTGTTATCTTCCATCACCTTAATCCATTAATTCGGTTTTTGGACACCTAATTAACACAAGATGTTGAACTTCACCTGTATTACTGTTAGTTCCGTCACACATATTCCCCTGTTACATACATGTAACATAAAATTCCTAAAGTAATAGCAAACTATTCAGTATATGTCAAATTAACTTGCCATAACAACATTACATGTGGCAGCTAAGCAGCCGTAAATAAACTAGTAAACTAGGTAAACTAGGTTATGCTGGCTAGGAAAGAGACACATATTCTGACTTGACTTTCGAAATCAAACCGCAGTTAACAGCTTAGTTTGAATTAATTAATGACTTTGTTATAAACGTGACTCGTTTTTAAAAAAAATAATTACTGACTGATCATTGATTTAACAAGGCATATCTATTTGACACAATTAATTGATTTGTCATGTGAGAGAGGTCATTCCTCATCCCGTGTGTATTGACTATTTCTGATGTTGAGTGAAATGCTCATTGCAAGCTTCCTATTTATTTCCCACAATCACCCATCCCCTCTCCCAATATGGATATGAAGAATTGTTGCCACAGTGCTATGGTGTCTTTCATAGGAAAATGGGCATGCTATGCAAATTTACTAGAATGATCTGTTAGGAGGACTAGCCCTAGTAACTAGTAAGCAGTGCAGGGAGTGGGTGACTTAGTGGTCAAGGACCCTACCTTACAAGTGTGGTAGGCCTGGGGTCGCTTTATATGAAATAGGGTCATCAAGTACATCAATTTGGGGACTCCAGCCTGACAGGAAGTGACTCACAATACCTCAGCAAATGCTCCATCTGGTGGTGCCTCACCCAGCGGTTCGCTTGCAAGATTTTGAGAGGAAATTATTTCCAAACCTACACTAGACCCATTCAACATGCATATCTGAGAATCAGAATTTTATTCGCTAAATTCTTTTTTTTTTGCAGCAAAATTAACTTTTATTCATGTCATGAATGCCAAAATGCATACACACGCTCCCCTCGGTCCCTGGAAAGACTTTGCCCATACGAGCTGGTTGTTTGACAGAACCTTTCAGAAGTGTGGCCCGCAAGACCTAGTTGACCAGAATTTGGTCTAAAGGTGTTTTGGAGTCCTATCGCCCTGAGACTTGACAACCTAATTCCAGGGTCTGACTCTGACCCCCACACCAACTTTGGCCCTCTAGGGTCCACCTTATCGTTTTGAGATTTGAACGTTGTATTCTAACAATTTTATGGCAAGACCTGAAAAAATATTCATCATGAATGTCATATACAATCACTTAACAAAGATTATGTAAATAAAATGTACCTTTCTCGTTATAAATGTTATGAAAACCCATTTTAATACAGAAACAATTTATTAAATTATTCTTTACCACTAAGAATGGAAGCCATGTTTGTTTTTTAATAACTAATAAACATAACGTCATATACAAGCACTGAATGAAGATTATGACAATAAATGCAAATGTATGCAATTTTTTTTAAATCAAGAACCATTTTAATGCCGAAACAGTATGAAAATATTTCATTTTCCTCTAATAAATAAATGTAAGCCATCTTTTTTCGCTTTGAAAACAGAAACTATTTATTTATTTATTTATTATGTATGTATATATCAGGGATGCAAACAGACCTATGGTCAAAAAAGAGAGAGATTTTCGAAGCCCGCGCCCCCGCAGCAAATATCAAATAATGACATTTCCACCAACCTCTGCCATCCCCGGCCCACCCTATACACAGACAAAGTGCAAACTAAAATTCTTAAAATGAAAATCCAAAAAACGTTAATTTTGTTTAACTAGTCTTCAACACACACACACACACACACACACACACACACACACACACACACACACGCACACGCACACACCAGGGATGCAAACAGCGCGCTTTTCGGCGGCTGCCGCTTTTTTCACGGCTGTTTGGGTGACTTGTGTGAATCGTGTAGATCCGATGAGTTTTTTTTTTTTTTTGGGGGGGGGGGGGGGGGTCTGGGAGGGTCTGAGGGTCTGATTATAATTTCATCAACAGTAATTCTGTATTGCATCAACGGTAGATGCAATACAGAATTACTGTTGATGAAATTATAATCAGACTCTCAGACGCGGCGCCAAACTCCAGGGTCAGACTAAGTGAAAATCCTTGCAGCGCGAGATACAGGTGCGCGCGCCCTGCCGAAACAACTGGCTTCGCGTGCGCAGCGTTCTGATTTACTGTTTTCGCATAGACTGTATCTATGCATTTACTTATTTGGTAGATGATCTACCAATCACGGGGGGGGGGGGGGGGGGGGGGGGGGGTTATTATCGATAATAGAAAATGCGGATCATGCGGATCTTATAATGCTAAAGCCCAGGCCAAAGATTCGCGACGCAACTGCTTGCAACTCGCGACTCCTTGCGACGAGACGGGCTGAGACGTTCTAAAAACGGGGCAGTTCACACTGCTGCACCGGGCGGCGATTATTTTTATTTTGGTTGAGAGTATAGAGTTGCTGTGTTTCGCCATTCTCCACTACTTCTGCATTGTAATTCGCTGGAACTTAGTTTGTTTAGATCCCGCTAGTTGCATTGCATTCTTTCGTAGTGGCGACTTCTCTACTGCAAGGGAAGCTCGGCTTCACCTAAAATTTCATAAATTAAATGGTCAGATATATACTGTTGTGTTAACATTTCATTGATTAAAAATGCGTTAGAACACGTCCATCTAGAAGACGAGTCCGTTCAGAATCAGCTGCTTATCGCAGGTCGACTGACTCGATTTCCTTCTCATACGCTTACGTGTTTAATTTGCGTGTGTTTAGACAGATGGGCGCGCACACACACGCGCACCAAGCATCACCCGCATTCATTCATTCTATTAAATACTCACTCGCGGTAAAACTATGTTTTTTCCCACGATCAAATACTCATCAATCCTAAAAGTAATGGGCTTGTACACGATGTCTGGGTCAAGAACATATGTGTTTGCTGTACGGTGTTTGCAGATGCATTGATTTAAAAGTACAACTTACCGCTGTATCAGCTGTTCTTTCCCAAATAACTTTGTTTTGGAAGCCTGGAATATACTTTGCTCGAATGTATTATTGTTATTATTATTTTAACGGATGGCATAGCCTACTATACTTCATTCATGTTCATTCATGCAGGGAAAAAAATGTTTCCACAATCCACACGGTATTTCTATACAGTTTCACACGTATGAATAATCTTTGACATCATAATATTTAACATGCAAGTGTAGTGGTGCCTGGTTGCTGCTGGGGAAATCAGCTTTGCGCCGGGTGCAAACTAGCAATGGTGTAGAAAATCAATTGCGCCGGGCGCAAGATAGCCCTTCTTCTGTTTGGCGCACATGGCTAATTTGCATACGCGCACAGGACTGTCGGAATGGGAACACGTCGGACTGGCAGCATTACGGGGGCGCGATTACGGTCTGGCGGAGTTACATTTAAAAATCGCGTTCAAGTAAAAATAAAGCGGAATCAATTTGTGGCGCTCGTTGTTCAATATTGGCCTATGTGTAGGAAACACTGGAGTGGGCTTATTTTATCAACAGGTGGCACTGCTTTTTTAAGGATACTAAAATCATTTAATACATTTTAATTGAGTCAAATAGATTGCTGAAGGTGGCGCAGGGCACATTGAGGAAAGGGGGCTGAGTGAACTACTTTGCTCTCCGTTATGATACAGAAAGTCTAGGGTGATCAGACGCGTTATGCTACAGTATGGCTAAAATATTCAACTCTTCATTTGCAGAATGAGAGAATTTGATGAGAGTGCAGCACTTACTGTGCAACAAGTGGATAAAGGATGTAAAACCAGTTGGAAGTGGCCTTGGCTAAAAGTTGAAACTGCAATTGAGGTCAAGGCAGTCAACGCAATTTCAAACTATCAGACTTTTTTAAAAAATTTGAAAAGAAGGGATGTGCTAAATGCACTCTCTGCGTTAAAGAGATAAATTATGGTTCCAGAGGGCTGCATGCCCTGTTGGAAAACTGCCAGAGCACAATACACACACAGAGAGTGGCCTCCATCGTATCTACCCAAAGTGTGGCCCAGCTCCTCTGTAAGGACAATCCTTCACCAGCTACCAGCCAGAATCAGGCCTCAGCAGCCGAAAAGATCAGGGAAAGTGTAGTACTCCCGATTCCAATGTGCAATCGGATTGCCAATGGAGAGGTGAGTGTGTGTGTGTGTGTGTGTGTTGAAGACTAGTTAAACAAAATTAACGTTTGTGGATTTTCATTTTAAGAATTTCAGTTTGCACTTTGTCTGTGTATAGGGTGGGCCGGGGATGGCAGAGGTTGGTGGAAATGTCATTATTTGATATTTGCTGCGGGGGCGCGGGCACTTTTTTGACCATAGGTCTGTTTGCATCCCTGATTAGGTTATCTTGCGTCCATGTTGGCCTAGTCCATTATTCAACCAACTATTCTAATTACAACAGTTACAGCGAACATGTTAAGGTAAATTCATCATTGATACTACATAGACGGTCTCCTAAGACCAGTTCAGACCAAAGATTCGCGACGCAACGAGACTCTTTTGGGACGTCGCAGGGGAAAAGTTGCAGCAGTGTGAACTGGTCGTCGCAAGTTGCAAGGAGTCCCCAAAGATTGAACATGTCAAATCGCCAGGTCCAGTTTTAGAACGCAACGATGTGGCTATTTCTCTTCAGCCAATCAGGACACAGCACAACATTTTAGGCTTATTAAATACAAGTTGTAGATGCTAACGGTATTATCTTTGGTTTTACACCGCACTTATTTAACATGCCCTGCAAATGTATAAATCAGTGTTCAAATTACGTGGGAGCCAGAGGGAACCGAGCTTCCAAAAAGGCTAAGTCAAAAAACTGAGGGGTCTCATATCTGAAGGTGTCTGCCATATTTGACATTGTAATTTCATCTTAAACAACACTCATCCATCCCCGTGCAGTCTCTTAAAGATGTTAGATTAAAATATAGGCTAGCCTACTATACGTCACGTAGACTGACTCATTTTACGGATTCCTGTGAGACCGGGTTGCCTTAATTACATCGGTCGCATTTGTCAGGTGAAAACTAAATGTCAAGGGAAAGAGGCGGTGGTTGAAAAAAGTATTTCGATCGCTTATTAAGTTCACTCGTGGCGTGTAATGATTTATTCGTTTCCCTGTATCATTTCCTTAATTTAGAAGACAGTTAAAAAATTATAATAAAAAAATTATAATTATTAAAAAAAAATTATATAAAAAAAAATTATATAAAAAAATATATATATAAAAAAAAATTATAAAAAAAAAAAAATTATATAAAATTAAAAAAAAAAAAAAAAAAATTATATAAAAAAAATTATAAATTTAAAAAATAATAATAAAAAAAAATTGGACCTGCGCACAAATGTTTTTTTTTTTATCTGCGCGCGCATCTTTTTTTGGACCTGCGTGTGCATGTCCAAAAAAAGATGCGCGTGCGCATGTCCAAAAAAAAGATGCGCGCGCATCTTTTTTTTTGACACATGTTGCACATGTTGCAAACTTTTTTTGGACATGCGCGTGCATGTCCAAGATGCGCAAGATGCGCATGTTTTTGCGCAAGATGCGCATGTTTTTTTTTGATCTGCGCGCATGTCCAAAAAAAGATGCGCGGGCAGGTCTAAAAAAAAACATTTGTGCGCAGGTCCAATTTTTTTTTTATTATAATTTTTTTTATTTATAATTTTTTTTAATATAATTTTTTAATATAATTTTTTTTTAATTTTATATAAAAAAATTCATAATTTTTTTTTATATAATTTTTTTTTAAATAATTTTTTTTATATAATTTTTTTTTTGATAATTTTTTTTTATACATTCTTTTATATCTTTTTTTAATATAATTTTTTTTTTTCATATTTTTTTTATATCTTTTTTTAAATCTATTTTTATATATCAGCAATCTATTTGACTCAATTAAAATGTATTAAATGATTTTAGTATCCTTAAAAAAGCAGTGCCGCCTGTTGATAAAATAAGCCCACTCCAGTGTTTCCCACACATAGGCCAATATTGAACAACGAGCGCCACAAATTGATTCCTCTTTTCTTATTTATTTTTACTTGAACGCGATTTTTAAATGTAACTCCGCCAGCCTGTAATCGCGCCCCCGTAATGCTGCCAGTCCGACGTGTTCCCATTCCAACAGTCCTGTGCGCGTATGCAAATTAGCCATGTGCGCCAAACAGAAGAAGGGCCCTATCTTGCGCCCGGCGCAATTGACTTTCTACACCGACGCATGTGTCATTGCTAGTTTGCACCCGGCGCAAAGCTGATTTTCCCCAGCAGCAACCAGGCACCACTACACTTGCATGTTAAATATTATGATGTCAAAGATTATTCATACGTGCGAAACTGCAAGCGTGTGGATTGTGGAAACATTTTTTCCCCTGCATGAATGAACATAAATGAAGTATAGTAGGCTATGCCATCCGTTAAAATAATAATAATAACAATAATACATTCGAGCAAAGTATATTCCAGGCTTCCAAAACAAAGTTATTTGGGAAAGAACAGCTGATACAGCGGTAAGTTGTACTTTTAAATCAATGCATCTGCAAACACCGTACAGCAAACACACTGTTCTTGACCCAGACATCGTGTACAAGCCCATTACTTGTGAGTAGCCTATTTAATAGAATGAATGAATGCGGGTGATGCTTGGTGCGCGTGTGTGTGCGCGCCCATCTGTCTAAACACACGCAAATTAAACACGTAAGTGTATGAGAAGGAAATCGAGTCAGTCGACCTGCGATAAGCTGCTGATTCTGAACGGACTCGTCTTCGAGATGGACGTGTTCTAACGCATTTTTAATCAATGAAATGTTAACACAACAGTATATATCTGACCATTTAATTTTCGAAATTTTAGGTGAAGCCGAGCTTCCCTTGCAGTAGGGAAGTCGCCACTACAAAAGAATGCAATGCAACTAGCGGGATCTAAACAAACTAGCTCCAGCAAATTACTACAATGCAGAAGTAGTGGAGAATGGCGAAACACAGCAACTCTAGCCTACTCTCAACCAAAATAAAAATAATCGCCGCCCGGTGCAGCAGTGTGAACTGCCCCGTTTTTAGAACGTCTCAGCCCGTCTCGTCGCAAGGAGTCGCGAGTTGCAAGCAGTTGCGTCGCGAATCTTTGGCCTGAACTGGGCTTTAGCATTATAAGCAGTGGCGGTTTTAGGCACGGGCGAAAAACGAGACACACGAGAAAGAAAATGATCCGCATTTTCTATTATCGATAATAACCAGTGTTGGGAGTAATGCATTACTGTAATGCATTACTTTTTGCTGTAACGCGGTAATGTAAGGCATTACAAAAAAAAAAAAAGGCAATATTTTACTCGGTACAAATCTCAGTAACGTGCGTTACAATGCATTTTAAACCCGAAATCAATTGACAGTTCGCAAGCCCCGCGCTCCTTTTTTTAAGATTTCCTCTCCTCTGATTTCCTCTCTGGAGCCGTCGCCATAGCGAAATGCAAGCTTGACGGACCTTACCACTCATGTGATTGGACAGCGCGAACGGTCAATTGGTGTGTTGTTTTTATTGAGAATGAGGAGTTGTCGTCACGGCACAGAGCCCCGCCCCTTCCCGCCATGTTGGAAGGTACGCCCCTGAGAGTGCAGCTGAGCTTTGCGTTATTGTTGACACGGTAGCTGCTAGCAGAGGAGGTTGATGCAATTCTGTACTGTTTTAACAATTCCTGGAAATAACTGCTGCGGTAAAAACTGCTTCAATGCCTCACACGATCGTAGAGGAAACCATAAGAACAGTGGGCTACAGTTTGTCAGGTTCCCTAAATGGACAACGCACTGAAGGCTGCCCCACACTACGATTTTTGAGTCGGATGTACACCACACACATAAAGAGAATCTCAGCCGATTTGTTGCTCTCCGATCGTAAACACAAATACACAAGACGGAACACCACACACTATAGGGAAATCTTGTCCGATAATTGCCCGCTGCAGGGCCGTGGAGGTAGAACTAGAGCAACTCGCGTCAACAGTGAAAATGGAGCAGCGTCTTTTGACAGCAGTGGTTTCCGCGGTGCTTACATAATATCAGAGAATATCCGCGTCAGTTCGGCCGCGGCGCAATTAATGAATAAAGATCATAAACATCATACTGTAATAATGCTGTACAAGTGTTCTGAGACACGGCTGCGAACCGGCAACTTTATAAAAAAGTAGTGCCGGTTTGGTTCCGTGCCGCTGCCGTATCCAGTGGAATAGCCTACATCGACTATAATGGTTTCTAATGTCTTCGGCGAACGTTTTTATTGCCGTGCCGCTTCCGTGACGGTTCTGGTGGAAATTTCCCTTCACTCAACATTCCGAAAATATCTATCATGTTGGATATGTTGCGTATTTCCTCATCTGTCTCTATGCCGCTCTGACAACGTTGCCCCTGGCAACCGATAGCCGTGGATGCCATCATGGCGGACGGGCTCAAACCCCTCCCCTCCCCAAAAATCACGTGACTCTTCATTCTCAATAGCGTCAAATGTTTTATCTGCTGACAAAACACAATACCTGTTGGTTTTTAGTTCACTCATTGTTCAGGGAAACACATTGTTAATGACATTGACGGATTGTGAATTTTGTAATTGACTCAAATTGTATATTTATTATTAAATAACAACAGTTTTGACTCTTCAAATAAAGTGACCATATCACTTTATTTGAAGAGTCAAAACTGTTGTCTTGGCTTTGTTTTGTTCATAGTAGTAATGCTCATGTCATGATAAATCTGGTTAGGTCAAAACTACAGGAATATACATTTTAAATATCAATTATACTGTACAGTAGTAGGCTCTAGCTCTATTGATTTCAATATGAATACCTAAAGTTACAGTATTTCTATTATAAAATATATTGCACCATGAGCCATAACTGCGACCATTATATTATACTTTTGTTGGCCTTAAGCCTAGCTCCGTCATTCTGCATTGAACACAAGAAGATCTATTGAACACCAAATCCATATTTCCTTTTATTTTGGCAAAAGTAATGCAAAAGTAATGTAAAAGTAGTGTAATGCCTAACAATTCAAAGACAGTAATATTGTAATGTAACTAGTTATTTTGAAATGACAGTAACAAGTAGCCTAATAAATAATGCATTACACTTTTAATAATGCATTACACCCCCCCCCCCCCCCCCCGTGATTGGTAGATCATCTACCAAAAAAGTAAATGCATAGATACAGTCTATGCGAAAACAGTAAATCAGAACGCTGCGCACGCGAAGCCAGTTGTTTCGGCAGGGCGCGCGCACCTGTATCTCGCGCTGCAAGGATTTTCACTTAGTCTGACCCTGGAGTTTGGCGCCGCGTCTGAGGGTCTGATTATAATTTCATCAACAGTAATTCTGTATTGCATCTACCGTTGATGCAATACAGAATTACTGTTGATGAAATTATAATCAGACCCTCAGAGCCTCCCAGACCGCCCCCCCCCCCCCCCCCCAAAAAAAAACCTCATCGGATCTACACGATTCACACAAGTCACCCAAACAGCCGTGAAAAAAGCGGCAGCCGCCGAAAAGCGCGCTGTTTGCATCCCTGGTATATATGTATGTCTGTATGTGTGCTAGTATTTATGTATCTTTATGTACTAGTATGTATGTTTTTAATCATATATATCATTGATGTTTGTCTACTAGTATCTATCTATCTATCTATCTATCTATCTATCTATCTATGTATTCATCTATCCAGGCTTATCTTTATTTATTCCTCCATGATGAAAAGTGTTGTTGTCAGGAAGGAAGTATCCATCAGGGGAGGAAGAAGCAATCTGTTCAAGCCGCACATCTGAACAGAAACAGAAGAACACCAACAAATTGCCACTCCATATAGCTGGGTTATTTTCCATGGGCCTGTTCTAATCATCATCTATGGATCTGTTTCATGTAAGTTGCTTTTGTTTTCATATTTGCGTTGCACTGACAAGAATGAGGGTTGTTGGTGCAACCTTCCAATTAAAACTGTAATAACACTGATGCTTACATAAAAATATAGGCCTACACGTAAAAGAAAAAGGTTACATTCCCACGTACATTGCCTCTTCATTCACTATCCATCCGAACAGAAAAGGGTGAGGTTTCACGTAACGCAGTCCGGGTATATAAGAAGTAAAATAATACCTTGTATATATAAAATAATGTGTATCATCAGGAGAAATTATCAGTTGGGGTTGGATGATGCAAGAGATCATGGATAATGGGGTCAAAGGATTATCATTGTTTCGGAAGGGCCTGACCCATGGGCTACACCATTGATTCTCCACACACCTCTAATTAGACCTCTACTCACTAACGCACTGTTTGCAACAATGATCACCCATGTGACCAGGATCTTTCCTGTTCCATATTCATGTGATTTATTCAGTATTAGTAGAACTTCACCCACTGAAAGTGACACACTTCAGGCTGCTGAAGTGTGTCACTTCAGCAGCCTCTGTGCCTTACACAGAACAAGGTGAACATTGTATGTCATCTGTTGATACCCATTACTCCTTCTTCTAGCCTATTTTCTACAGAGATAACTGGTTGCCATGGAAATGACCAGGCCTCAGTAAGGATAATGAGCCCTATGGAATGGATTACCCATTGCAGCAGTTCAATCTGGATTTTGTTGTTTTCGTTGTGTTTTGTAGTGTCTTTTTATGTTTTTCTGTCAATTTGCAATGTTCTTAATCTTAGTAGGGGTGTAGAGGTGTATGTTTACTATACCACTGCTGTACATACATACATTCATATATATACAAACATAAATACATGCATACATACATACAACCATACATACCCACATACATCATAATATAATAGTGTTAATAATTACATATATGTAATTGTATAATAGTATTATTATACAATTAGTATTATTATCATCATTAATATTATTATTATTATTATTATTATTATTATTATTTTATTATTATTATTATCATCACCATTACTAATAGCACCCATAGCATTGTTAGCATTTATATAAGGCACCATTTAAACATCATGTGCATCTAGGAAAAATTAGACAAACATATGGCTTCCAAAGGCACATGGACACACCTACAGGAGCTCCACCAACAACTGTCAATGTTTGTGAAATTGAAAGCAATCAAGGTTGAAATGGCTCCGGCTAAAACAGTCCCAAGTTTATACAATTCAGTTGTTTACCATGGCATAAACTTATATAAATGGTAATTTGGCCCTAACACATGCTTTAAATTAAGTAATACCTCCCATTTCTAATTAAAATGGAGGGTAATTACCCTCATTTAAAGAATTAATTGATAAAGCCGGCTTTTGATAAACGACTAGAAACAAAATGTAATACAGATACAGAGGATCTGTTGGCTTTCATAACCACCGTCCTCCACAGGGTTCAGATGGGGTCACACAAAGGCTACTTGAGCCATGGTGTAGGCCTACTGCTGAACAGATGGCAGTGCCTCTCCAGTCTCCAGTCGTGTATACATGATGAGGAGACATGCTGCAGGCTCCCAGGGCTGCTGATGGATATTAACAAAAGGCCTGGTTTCCCCTCTGTAGACTTAATCAAGATGAGTAGGGTCAAAGGCATTGATAACATCACACACACAGAAAACAGAACCTTTCCCCTCATGACAATGATTACAAAACTGGCCGAAATGCACATGGAAGCCCCTTGTGTGGGACATGTGACTTATATTATCCAAGGGCAATATAAAAGTTGCCCTAAAACGACAGTGTTACCTCTTATGTTTTTTTTCATGACCACCGATAAAAAAACAATATAAAATAACAATATAAAATAACAGTGTATCTGTGTACTATTGCTTAGAAATTATATAGCACATGATTCCACTATAGTACCTATCTTATGATACTGTATTTGTTGTCTTTCTATTTTAATGTTTGAAGAGGAGAGAGCGACCAAAAATGATGATAATGGTGAAGAAGCTAATCATCTCTTGTTCTGCTGTCAGATGCCTGTGAACTCACATTCAGACTCCTCTCTCTGTCTGAGGACAACAGAAAAGTGGCGTGGGTTGGAGAGGACCAGTCATATCCTGATCACCGAGAGAGATTTGACTCCCAGTACCAGGTGTTGTGTAGAGAGGGTCTGACTGGCCGCTATTCCTGGGAGGTAGAGTGGGAAGGAAATGTTTGGATAGGAGTGACATACAGAGGAATCACAAGAGGAGAGGTTGGTAACTGTGAGCTTGGAGGGAACAACAAGTCCTGGAGTCTTTATTGTCATGATGATGGTTACTCTGCCTGGAACAACGATAGTAGAACAGACTATGTCTACCCCCCCCTGGCTCCAACAGAGTAGGAGTGTATCTGGACCGGCCTGCTGCTACTCTGTCCTTTTACAGAGTGTCCCCAGATGTAGGAGGGTCCTCAGACACACTGACACACATCCACACCTTCACAGGAGGACCTCCTCGCTGGTTTTAAGTTATGGTGGATCGGAGGTTCCTCAGTGTCACTGTGTTGTTTGTAGAAAAGAAAAATACACACACAAACACAAACCAAATTAACACACATTTCATTTACTTCAGTAACAATTTGAATAAATTACATGTAATAAGTAATTTATTAACATGCTTTTCACAAGAAACTTGAATTTCTTGTGGCTGCTTCAATCATGTTATTTTAAAAAGATTTGATGTCTTATTGTGTGTATT
Source organism: Micromesistius poutassou (assembly GCF_964030765.1). Taxonomy (NCBI): domain Eukaryota; kingdom Metazoa; phylum Chordata; class Actinopteri; order Gadiformes; family Gadidae; genus Micromesistius; species Micromesistius poutassou. Next base: position 10,404,735 of record NC_140278.1, read on the forward strand.
ATTTGAAGGAATGCATGCTGTTTCATATGTTGTTAATGTCTATTAGACATGCTTATACAATGTTTTATATGACTATTCACATTCATCTTGCTCTGCTTATATATTACAACAATATATAATTTGGGCTGAAGTAACTCAGTGGTTTCATGGTCTAGAAAAATGATACCTCGTTTTTCCAAAAAAGTATTCTCTCAATTTTTCTATACTGCCTTTTTTATATTTTGTATTCTCTCCATCATTTTTCTATAACTCATTTTACCCCCAAAATGATTCTGACCAATAAAAAAAGGGTGTTACCTCTAACATTTTTTTTCATGACGGCCGATAAAAATAACTTAAAAAAAACAAACTAATCTTACCCCTTCTGTAAAACAGTGTTTTACAGTTCCCTGGCCGTGTGCACAGACTTCTCTATTCTCTAACTACACTCACCTCTCTCCCATCTCTGATTGAGAACATAATTGCAGACACACAAACACACATTCACACACACGACGCCACAGACACACACACACACACACACACACACACACACACACACACACACACACACACACACACACACACACACACACACACACACACACACACATAGACACAGGCACAAAAGCATATAGGGGGACAGAAATCTCAAGATTGTATCCATCACATCAAGGCTACAGAGGTGACACTCTTGAGGAAACCTCTATCTGGCAAGTCATAATAGATATGGCATTGGTAAAAAAAGGCTTTCATAATTTATAATTCATGGCAATGATTCAAACACACGTCTTACCAGAAATTAGATGAATGTACACTGAGCTTGACAAAGTAAAGGGCTCCGCAAGGTTAATTTATTCTCAGTAAAAGTCCTGACACTCAGAGATTATTCATTCAACACACTTCAGTTGCCAATCAACCCATTTTGACAATGCAAGATTAGAAAAATGGCAAGCCTGGTGACTTCATAATGGGGCAAGAGGGATCAAGGGAGGCATTCAGGAATCGAGAACACATTTCTTAATTCCCCCGCTAACTCTGCTGTACTTGTAGGAGTGCTAATTGTGGTCTCAGGGGGGTCAGTCTAGGTAAATGTTCTAATGTTTTGCTACAGATATCCAAATAAAGCATTGCTATAGCCTATGCTCATAAAAGCTGCTCACCCCACATGGCCTAGAATTCCATGCTCAGCACCCGGCCCATGTGTAGAGTTTGTGTGTGTGTGAGTGTCTGTCTGTTTGTGTGTGTCTGTGTGTGTGTCTATGTGTGTGTGCACGTGTGTATGTGTGAGTGTGTGTATGTGCATGTAAGTGTGTGTGTGTGCCATTACGTACCACCTTTCTTTATCCTTTTTTTATTTTGCCCAATCATATTGCTGAAGGCGGGTACCTATGAGCGCTAAGTCAGTGAACACAAACTCAGCCAGCGTTACAAAACTGTTAAAAATGGTCTGTTAAGGTTTCAAGACCCAATGACACCAATGTAGGTTCTGTTGAAATACACTTAAAAATCTTCTAAAAGTTCCATCCACACACAAAATTACTTTTCTATGGTACGATATCTCCACCAGGAATCAGTAAACAAGGCATAACTCCACCCCTTTCTGTTTCTGGTTTCCGGCCCAGGCTCTGTGCCTTCTCGTCCCAGAAATTCTACAATAACATCATAGGACTCCAGCAGTCCTACTATGCTATAGCAGAACCTCTGAGATTATATATTTCTAAACAAAGGGATTAGGTCCTGAGGAAAAGGGATTCATTACTATCCAAAAGTCAGAAGCCATCATTAATTTTATAAAAAATAAATTAATAAAGATCATTCATTCATTGAGGTCGGCAGATTTAAAAATATCCCAGAGGAACAGAGACTCTGTGAATTTTATGATTTACGAGAAGTGGAGAATAAATCTCATTTTCTTTTATACTGTCCCTTCTATGATGAACTAAGAGTACCTGTTGTAAATGAACTGCTTGCTCAAAACCCTGAAATATTTTGGGGTAATGATGATGCCAGGATGGAATGTTTGTTTACCTTTAATGTTTATAAGTTAGCCTCTTTTGTTACTAAAGCCTGGATGAAACGTCAGGATGGTTTATATCGTCAATGTTAGTATTTTTTAGCATCTACTTTTGGTTTTTGGTATGTCTGTTTTATAATGGTGTCTTGTAAGCCCTTGTGGGCTGGGCATGCTAATACATGACACAATAATAATAAATAAAACTAAAACTATAATTAAATTATACATCCCAAATGTTACGATTGTTGAAACTAAAGGGTGTTGCCTAGCATTGTCTTATAACAACATGGTTGGTCGCTACTTCAATGTTTATAAGCACTAATTTTCACCCATTGCTGCGTGCTAGCATTGACCTTCCAGCTCCACAAGGTCCATAGGCATAACAGCTTCACCAAGTAGGCTTGACAGCTTCAATGGAAAAGCATTTCCCCTTCAAAAAAAAGGTGCTCCATCTGGTGGAATATAATTAACGTCAGTTGGTAATAATTATGCATAACGTAAGGTTTACGACTAAGTTTAAGGACAAAGTAGCACCATGTTTTTTCCATTCATATGTTATTCATAGATCTGTTTAAGACACACACACACAGACACACACACACACACACACACACACATGAAAACTGAAAACACACACAAAACTGGCCATGACTTGTTGACATATAAAGCAGTCAACATCAATACAATAACTGTTCTGTAGTTTGACACGGGTTGATTGACGATACAGCTAAAGGAAAATATAGAATAATTACATAAAAACTTGGATAAAGTTGAGAACGTATTTTCAGACTGTCCTTCTGACAGAAAGGTATCAAGCCCTGCTCTGTTTCATTGCATAGGTCAAAATAGACAAAAAGAGAATGGGTTAAACCATATATCATACATAATTTAATATCTTAAGTCTAACATCATTGCATTCACCGTCCAACTATTGTAGTCCCTGTCCACATGCATCGTCCATCTTCATTTTATTCCAATACTGTGCATATGGTTTTCATTTCAGGCTGATTAATATGCTATCCGAAAGCCGATATAGATTATGGTTAATCAGATCCTGCACAAACTGTGATCGATTACAGTTTTGATGGGTGGTCTGCGTCGTTGATCTTTGGGGGGGCTGAACTGCTGAACGGCTCAACCTCACTGTCAGGTTCTGCACATGCACCAACACAAGCAGAACCGATCAAGACTGGATCCATAACAGCTCTGCTGTGGGTAAAGATGAGATGAAGACAAGATTGATGAACAAAAAGAAAAATGTTTATTTTCATGAGTGGGGGATTGCAGCTGTTGTTGAGTTGAGCACTCCCAGCGGTGTGTATGCACTATGCACACGTGTGTTTGTGTGTGTGTGTGTGTGTGTGTGTGTGTGTGTGTGTGTGTGTGTGTGTGTGTGTGTGTGTGTGTTCAAAGGGTTGGGGGTTGCTGGGGGTTCGTGTGTTGCATCATGTATGCTTGGGAGCCAATAATTTCTTGATAACTTCTCCATACTTACAAACAATATATGGGCTATCTAAGACCAATGGGCTTGGATGAAGCCTATATGTAAAGGGACCTCACAACTTCCACAATGTTTTGAAAAAAAAACAATGTTTTGAAAAGTGTTGGACTTTGGTTGATTGAGTAAGTTGAGTCAGGGTCAGCATGCTATCCATATATAGGCAACTAAAGAAGACCACATTCAGAAGCAAAAGGCTTCTAAGGTTATCTCCCCCCATTTCATGTTCGGCAGTGGTATAGGCTGACGTTACATTCGGAGCCCAACCCCTCCAGTGAGGGGAGGAAAGTCGAAGCAGTCATAAATTCTGAGCCATTCTGTCTCCTGGTGAAGGTGCATCAGGTGCGCACGATCACTGCCTGGAAGACAATGAGGATTCGTAGAGTCTGCTCATTCTGGGCTTGATAAGCACATTTTACCCGTAAAGTGGCCTGTAAGTGGCAATGGTAAAGGTTTAAGCTCAATTCAAACTTAAGCCACGGAAGCTTTCCAACCAGCGAAACCCTGCATCAAGTGGAAAAAACCTGAATGTGGAGGATTTAGAGACGTGCGTATGTCGTGCGTCCATGCCCAGCGCGCGTACTTAGATAGACTCGCGTTGTGACACTCTTCAACAACACTGACTGAAACATGAATTCGTCCGGGTTTACCATGCGGTTTGAGGAGCAATGGAACATGAGCTGGATGGAGGAAGAGAGTAATAAACTTTTATTCGGGATCGGTACGGATAATTTCATCACGCTTTTGGTGTTCGGGATCATCTTTACGCTCGGCGTCGTGGGGAACGCGATGGTGATCACCGTTCTAGCCAGAAACAAGCCGGGGAAACCCAGAAGCACCACCAACATATTCATCCTGAACCTCAGCATAGCAGACCTGTCCTACTTGTTGTTTTGTATTCCTTTCCAGTCGACCATTTACATGATGCCAACGTGGGTGCTCGGCGCATTTATTTGCAAGTTCATCCACTATTTCTTCACAGTGTCTATGCTGGTCAGCATCTTCACTTTATCCGCCATGTCCGTGGACAGGTACATTGCTATCGTGCATTCGAGAAAGTCCTCCTCCATCCGAGTGGCAAAGCATGCTCTCCTCGGAGTGGTGGTGATATGGGTGTTATCTCTGACCATGGCAGCCCCTGTGATGTACTACCAGAACATATTCCAGCGAGAGGAGAACCGCACTTTTTGCTGGGAATGGTGGCCGGATCCGTATCAGAAGAAAGTCTATGTTGTGTGCACCTTCGTCTTTGGTTACGTGTTGCCCCTGCTTCTCATTTCGTTCTGTTACGCAAAGGTAAGAACGCACGCACTGTGCCAAATTGATTGATTTGCAAAATTGACAATTCAACGTATTCCTGACATGTTCCTATACTTACAGGTGCTAAACCACTTGCACAAAAAACTAAGAAACATGTCCAAAAAGTCAGAGGCATCGAAGAAAAAGGTACGTAAGTTCCACCTTACGACACAATGTGTTTGCGGGTTGCCTGCTGTGAGTTAACTTTTGACATGTAAGATGGTGATATAAATCTGAATCACTATATTTTACATTATTATGGTCAAAAGTATTTTAGCATCATTATTTAAAACGTTTGATTGCTTTCATTCCCCCCTGAAAATACTTCAGAGCAATTAGGAATGTGTGTAGGCCTACTATAATAATAACGATGATGATAATAATAATAATGATAATAATAATAATAATAATAATAATAATAATACAAAAAAATCATAAATATGAATGCTATTGCAAATAATAATACAAATAAATACAACACAAATTATCCATATACTATTGTCTTTATGTGATTGACCTCATAAAATCGCCCAAAAACTGGTGCAGATTTTGACTAAAACTTGGAAACAGGACCCAATTCTGCCTGCAAAGTAATAATGCTTATGATATTATGTGTCCCAAGCACAGAGCGTGCCATGTTGCAGTATCTTGAATTCTCCCTCACACGTACACGCTTATACGCACGTGACGTGCACTCATACGCACTCACACATATATGTATATATAAATCAGTCTGAATTGAAATGGGTCTTTGCCGAGCTGTATTACCTACCTTTAATCTACGCTTAGCCACTGACTTGAAGGATGGCTGTGAGAATTGATATCTGATCTGTATTTCATGGTGCATGGTTATTTTTAATCCATTCTAACTCCAAAGTCAAGCAGCATAGTGTGTCAGTGTGTTAGAAGGGGAAAATTAGTATGAACTTATTGGACATCTTTAGTTCATGAAATTCAGTAATTGCTCTATATTGATTTTTGTGGGAAATGATTGCCATGCAAGGATCGTAATTTTAAACAGAATCTGTATAATTGCAAAATTCTCTGAAATTATCTTCCAAAATGGTGATTCCCATGTGTTTTCACTGGACTAAGCTATTTCCCCATGCGGCTTCTTTTAAGTATAATTGCTGAAAACTTCTCAATCGCTGAAATCCACAAAAACATCCCTACATGATCGTTCTTCATGGAACAACGTTTCTAAGCAACTTCTCTTCTCACTCATCAACTGCTTCATTAGTAAATTCTGCACTACATTAAGCAGTGACAGTTACGAAAATTAAATCCAAGTTGATAAGATTCAATGGAGCAGGTATAGAGGACTATTGGCAGATCACTGCTGCACTAGTTTTGTGTAATGCACTGTTAGTTACAGCTGAGTGACCAAGGTTTCTCTCACCATTGAGCTAGTCCATTTTCATATTGACCCTGCTGCACACACACACACACACACACACACACACACACACACACACACACACACACACACACACACACACACACACACACACACACACACACACACACAGGGGTCCTTGTATCTATCACATCTAGGCTAAAGAGACACCATTCCAAAGAGGACCTTTATCTAGTAAGTCATATTAGATATGGCATCGTAATGAAACAAACTGCAAAAGTGAGAAAGAATCATCTGAAAAATATTAATAAGGGAGAATCTGTGATTCCTGGTTAAAGGCTGTCTTTAATTGCCCATGGGTGTAAAGAGCACAGAGTAACAGGCTAGTAGAGTGCATTTTATTTGACAGTCAACAATGTCTCAAACTTGTTCTCAGCAGGGGAGTGGAGAAGCAGATAATTAGGCTTTAGAGATTCCCTTCACAATCTCAGGTGTCAGCTGGCCATACAATGCAAATGGCTTTCCCATGGTCATAGTCATGATAATCCAAGTCTCATAGAGAGAGAGAGGTTGTTTAAGTACATTTTGTTTATTCCTCACAAGATGGATACTTTTCCCGATTGAATTTTTCATTATTGATTATCTCAATGATTCAAACACACGTCTTACCTGAAATGAGATGAATGTACAATGCATACTGATCTGGACAAAGGAAAAGGCTCTGCAAGGTTAAATTATTCTCTGTAAAATGTCACTCAAAGATAATTTATTTATCACACTTCAGTTGTCAGTCAACACATTTTGACAACGTTAGAAAAGCCTGGTGACTTCAAAATGGGGCAAGAGAGATTGCGGTAGAGAGTCAGGAACAGAGAACACATTTCTTAATTCCCCACTCTGCTGTACTTGTTGCAGCACTAATTGTGTGCTGTCTCAGGGGGGTCAGCCTAGGTTAAATGTTAGAATGTTTTGCTACAGATACCCAAATAAAGCATTGCAACGCTCATAAAAGCTGCTTACCCCCCATGGGACCTAGAATTCCATGCTCACTACTCCACCCCTGTGAATATTGTGTATGTCATGGCATGTGTGTGTATGTGTGTACATGTGTGTGTGTGTGTGTACACGTACATGTGTGTGTCCTGGATTGACTTGCTTCACATTTTGTTTTCTTAACATTTCTATGTTTTACTCATCTGTTATTCCGGCTGGATTTCTCAATCCCCTGGGTTCTCTCCCTGTGCCTCCCCACCCACCCACCCACCCACCCACCCACCCACCCACACACACACACACACACACACACACACACACACACACACACACACACACACACACACACACACACACACACACACACACACACACACTTTGATGGCATGTAAAATGGGGAGGGACTGGCACATTCATTCTGGACTATTTTACACCATGTGCACGAATTTCTGCCACCCCACTTGGTATTTATATATATGCTCATTGAGTCGACAGTCTGAAGCCACATAGAGGCAGTGGCGAGGCACAGAGCATGTAATTGCCTGCCTTGATATGGGGTTTGGGGATTTTCACACACACACACACACACACACACACACACACACACACACTCCAAAATGGATACAAACCTAACTCCCTATTCATCCCATGTTCTGTCCGCTCCGCTCTCCTCCTCTTGCAGACCGCCCAGACAGTGCTGGTGGTGGTGGTGGTGTTCTGCCTGTCCTGGCTGCCCCACCACGTGGTTCATCTGTGGGTGGAGTTTGGCACCTTCCCCCTGAACCAGGCCTCCTTCGTGCTGCGGGTGGCCGCCCACTGCCTGGCCTACAGCAACTCCTCAGTCAACCCTGTCATCTACGCCTTCCTGTCTGAGAACTTCCGGAAGGCTTACAAGCAAGTGTTCAAGTGCCAGATCGGCACCAGTGACTCGCCGCTGAACGACGTTAAGGAGATACGCAGCAAGTTGGACACGCCCCCCTCCACTAACTGCACCAACGTCTGAAACTCCACTTGGGCCTGTCTGTGTGGGAGACTTGTTAGCATCGGTCAAACATGACTTAAGAAGAAGGTGGGCCTCTGCAAAGTGCAACGTCCATGTGCTAGGGGAAACATTCAGAGACACTTTAGGAGACTTATCACGCCCCAACTCGAAGCTAGTGAAATTTATTTGTGTTTATTCACTTCTTTGTTTTTATTAAAGTAGCTATCACCATTTGTAGTTTGCCAGGTCCACATTAAAACAAACAATTCACAAGCCTTTAATGTGAGAAGGACACCGGCGGGACATCAGAACACACCATCGCCAAATCAAAAACCATGAATAAAAACATGTGGTGAGAATGGACTCCAGGAGTTGTTATGGGAAATATTGACCTTCCTAGATAATGCAAAGCAAACAATAGATTTCAATTGGGCGAAAATGTCATGGCAATGCCAAGGGACAGACCGCATGATGACAATGAATGTTTCATAACAATGCATTGGGGAGGATAACAGAGTAAGTGATGACAAGCAACAGAGGAGGTTGCTTCAAGCATTGTTTTACATTAGTGCTGCTCCTTGTTACTAAGGGGCCCCGTCTGCTCAACTGTAATGGTCCCTTATGGTCCTTGAGGGCCCTCTTCATTAGTGCTTTGTCTCTCAAAATCTGTTATTTTTGTTTTCACAAAGAAAGTCTGTGTTTGGAAAGTGTGGCACTCGATAGCCAATCTGGAAGCAAAAGGGAACAGGAAATGTTTTGGATGTTGATGTCGGATGTCAGGATAGAGAGATTGTGTGAGAGTGAGACAGACAAAGGGAGTGAGAGAGGGAGAGCAACATGTGGAAACTAAATGTATATTTTTTAAATTAAATTATGTCACAAATATTATAGTTTCTACACAACAACACAGAGTGCACTTGGTTTTGAGGCTGTATTGTTTACTTTGCTTTGCCATTGTGATGAAAGCCAATATTGAGCTTCTCCTGAGAAAATAAGTTGCTGTTATCGAAGCTTGAAAAAAGTTGTTTTATATAAATGTGTTAAACGTTTGCAGTAGTGATAAGCAGGGCTATTTTAATATATCTGTGCTGTGTACAGTATCTATACTCCCACTCTCACTCAACTTCATCAGGAACTTTTTTGTGTTTAGCAAAGGAGATCAGAAGGTTTTATTTTCCAGCCAAAGTCAAGGCAAGGTGCACAACCATGCAGTATATTAGTATTCGGTACCACATTGCATGTTTCAGGGTCATAAAGGCAGATATGAAGGTGGTGCATGGTTGTACATTTACACATACAATAAAGCTTTACATATCAGTTATTATAAATGTTGACAAAAATATTTTAAAGGATAAAAGGAAAAAGTACCACTTAATGAGCACATGAACAACTATTTTCAGTTAATATAACACCAAAACCAAATAATATAACACCCACCCAAAAATTGACTTGTGGACATGCATGCAAAGTCAAGAATGATATTAATGAAGTCATAACACATGTTGCTGAATGTAGGCCTATAGACTATATCTCCCTGCTTTAAAAAAACAACTCAATTTCAGCAGTGTTTTCCATCCTAGTTATCTACAAAAAAGTACTCAATAAGGAATGCTTACTGCAGTAGAAAATAATATATATATTTGCTTTCGTGTTGCTGTGCTTCAAATATGAAAGTAATCTTTTCCTGTGTACTTTAACAGCTTTTACAGTAGCCTATTCTTTCTTGGCACATTGTTTCTGAACTATATATTTCATGATATACTTCCACTGTGACCCTGTGTAGTGCTGATTAAAGTGAATGTTTAAGGGCTGTGTCATTTTATTGATGAAGAATATTATTTTTATGCTCTTTCATTTCAGGTGGGGTGCTGAAATTATGACAACATTTGGCGAGCCTCTGTTGGAAAGGAAGCAAATTATAATGTCAGACTGGAATTAATTATAACCCAGTGATTCAACCAAACATTCAGTAATTCAATAAACACACTCATAAATAAAGTATTTACAAACATGTATCATACATTCAAGCAATAATACCATCAACTCTTCTACTCTATTTAGTTGTCAGAGCTGCTTGGTCCTTAACCAATTGCGTCGTCGGACATGGAGAGAAGCAGTTGTGAGGAATGATGCACAAAGCCCTGACAAATTGCATATAAGTGCATGGTCTACACAACACATTCATCATATCAAGTAGATGATTGCTTTGCATGATATGCATCCACCACACTTCTGGCAAACTGAATATTCCCACCATGTATTATGCTGCAGATTTCTCATAAACTTCAACCAATTTATGCACAATGCAGCCACCCATTAACAGCCATTCATGGGCAGTGTATATACACTGACAGGGCCCTGTCATTACCCTTGTGGCTCACTCACACGTGGATACAGATAGGGGGTTGCGACACAGAAGGCTGGGCACTGGACTGAAGAACAAAACATATTTATTTTATTGGTAAAAAGAAAGCAAGATATAGTATAATGTGTATAACGGTATAATGTGGTCCTATTCGTGATAGTGAGAAACTGTATTTGTGAATAGTGGCTTCATCTGTAGTATTTAATTGCAGCCACAGTGTTTAATCAAAACCCCACTTCCACTGTTATGACACCCTACCTCACCACTAAACCCTCGTCCACACTCCCGCCCACCTCCCTCAATGATTGCATCTCTGAAATAAAAACCTGGTTCACCCTAAACTTCCTTAGATTAAACAGTAGCAAAACCGAGGTTCTCCTCATTGGTACCAAATCCACCTTATCCAAAATTGACAACTTTTAACTCACTATTGATAACTCCTCTGTCTCACCTTCCCCCCAGGTTAAGAGTCTGGGTGTCATCCTGGACAGCACACTATCTTTTCAATCCCACATCAATAACATAACCCGGTCTGCCTACTTCCACCTACGAAACATCAATCGCCTCCGCCCTTCCCTGACCCCCCGCACTGCCGCCATCCTTGTCCACAGCCTCGTCACCTCCCGTCTGGATTACTGTAACTCTCTCCTTTTCGGCCTCCCTCACAAATCCCTCCATGAACTTTGACTGGTCCAGAATTAAGCTGCCCACATCATAACACGAACCCCATCCTACATTACCCCTGTTCTCCAACAGTTCCACTGGCTCCCGATTCAGTTCCGTATCCAATTGAAAGTCCTGTTAACGTTCAAGTTCATCCACAACCTCGCCCCCCCCCATATCTGTCCGACCTCGTCCATGTTCCCACTCCCCCAGATCCTCTTCCTCCATACACCTGGCTGTCCCCTCTGCCCGTCTCACAAACTTTGTTCATGCTCTGCCCATCTCCAGAACTGTTCATATGTTTTGAGGGGTTCACCCCATTGATAAGTCAAACCAAGCTAAAGCAGCCTACAGTCTGCACACAAGAAACAGGCCTGGATGTGGATTATGTATGAATACATTTGGTTTATGCATTTAATCAGTTAACATGTGAGAGATGCAGAGACATTACCTTTAATTTAATTATTATTTAATTAATACAGAATCTGTGGCATTTTCAGAGATGAAGTCACATCATGAGGTCTTGATGCAACCAAATGCAATCAAAATCTGGAACCTTAAGACTTAATTTGAACACCACCTTAATCAAGCACACCCATATCCTCAAGCTTGGATATTACCAGCAAATCTTCAAACAATCTTTTTTTTGTAAATCCCATTGTGAAAATCCCTTTTTGTAACTTTTTTAATTTGAAGATTTTCAAATGTGATGTTCTAGTCAGAGTTAGAATGACTTTTGTAATATCTCACTGGACATGTGAGGTCCATTAAAGACAATTGGGGGGTTTAGGCCCATCTGTGGTAGCCTGGCATCCCAAGAATTGCAGTCTGCAATAAGTCTGGAACCTCTCTGGAACCATTTTTGATTTCAAAGGGGCATCTCCAACGGGCGCAGACCAAAATGCCTCTGGATGTAATTGGATAGGCCTACAACCAATCACAGCAATGAAACAGGTCTTCCCAACAAAAGCTTTAAGTTTGTTTAAGTTGTTTGTTCTTCTTTTAATGAAAATATACCGTCCAGATTGTTTGTTTCTGACACACTTGCAGAATTGAAAGACCTTTCTACATCAGCGGCAGCCATCTTTGTTGTCGTTAAAAGCATAGGTTAAAAGTGCCTCTGCGGTGCACCATCATCGTATTTATCCCACCTCATATTAGATAAACAGTTGTGATTGGTTGGTCTATTTCGTACCGGGCAGAAATTCTTTTTATGGTAGGGGAGCCAGACCTTATCTGCAGAGCAAATGAAGCATGAGCTTGCGAGATTAGTCTGGTTCCCTGGGTACCTCTGTGGGCCCCTATGGTTGAAAAAGAGTGATTGCTACTCGGAGACCAGTCCCTAGAAGGACTGTCAGAATTTTGTTCAGCATCGTCCAAGCTTTGTGCAGACAGTATCCCATTGTGACATCAGTGCAGATATACCTTCACTTCTCTGAATTATATCATGATATTACAGATGAGAGGTTATTATACAAGGTGATTGCTGCTTTGCCATTTCTGTGTCTCTCATGATTCTTCTTATGGTAACTTGTAGGGCAGGACAAGATGAATAATAAATAAAGTCCTCACAGCGCCAACGTGGTTACACACTCAGCACTTGCACTACCTGAAGCCCAACTTATATAACCATACTTATCATGACTTTTCTGGAAGCTTGTACATTCATCCTGCCATCCATCTGAAGACCCATTTTTAACCTGCACTCCCAGGACTCCCAGCTAAAAGAAAAATCAAACCCCAAGCCAAGCCTAAATTGGTCTGCTGTGGAAAGGGTAGACACTAGACAGAATCAAGTTTCTGGGGGTCCACATCACCAAATACCTCATCTGGAGGGAGCACACCAACCAGGTGTTGAAAAAAGCACAGCGACAAAAAGTTTGGCTTGGGGCCCAAGATGGGGCTGTCTTTAGAGGCACAACGGAGAGCATCTTGACAGGATGCATCACAGCCTGGTACTGCACTGCCCAAAGTCGCAAAGCACTGCAAAGGCTAGTGCAGACAGCTGAAAGGATCAGCAATGTGAGCTTTCCTCCATCCAGGACACCTACAATGCCCAGTGTGTCAAGGAGGCCCCCATGATCATCAGGGACCCCAGCCACTCAACCATTAACTGTTTGAGCTACTGCTGTCTGAGCCTTGTGCCTAAGCAGTGCCTAAGCCTTGGGGCCAATGTCCAGAGGATGAGGAACAGTTTTTTCCCCCAAAGCAGTGAGGCTCCTTGAGGAATCCACCACCCCCAAACCAACCCCATGCACACTATAACAACAGACTATTTAAAAAAAAAAAATATATATATATATATATATCTGCAATTTGCACAGCATTTTTGCAGTGGTGGCCGAGAAGGGTCACAACACATGCAAATGCCACAACACATGCATATACCGAAAACACCTGCAAATTCAGAAAACACTTTCATCGATTACACAACACGTGCGCTGCAAATTCCAAAACACATGCAAATTCAGAAAAACACCTGCAAATTCAGAAAAACACCTGCAAACTCAGAAAACACCTGCATTGATTTCACAACACATGCATTGCAAATATTCACAACACGAGCAAATAGGGAAACGAACTGCAAGTAATGACAACGGAAATGTTTCCGGGGGGACCATAATCAGTGACGGACCCATATCCGGTTCAATTTATTTTTATTTTGGTTGAGAGTAGGCTAGAGTTGCTGTGTTTCGCCATTCTCCACTACTACTGCATTGTAGTAATTCGCTGGAGCTTAGATCCCGCTAGTTGGATACATTGCCTTCTTTCGTAGTGGCGACTTCTCTACTGCAAGGGAAGCTCGGCTTCACCTATAATTTCGAAAATTAAATGGTCAGATATATACTGTTGTGTTAACATTTCATTGATTAAAAATGCGTTCGAACACGTCCATCTCGAAGACGAGTTCGTTCAGAATCAGCTGCTTATCGTAGGTCGACTGACTCGATTTCCTTCTCATACACTTACGTGTTTAATTTGCGTGTGTTTAGACAGATGGGCGCGCACACACACGCGCACACCAAGCATCACCCGCATTCATTCATTCTTTTAAACACTCACTCGCGGTAAAACTATGTTTTCTCACGATCAAATACTCAAAGTAATGGGCTTGTACACAATGTCTGGGTCAAGAACATATGTGTTTGCTGTAGCCTACGGTGTTTGGTACATGCTGCCAGTCCGACGTTCTCCCATTCCGACAGTCCGGTGCGCGTATGCAAATTAGCCATGTGCGCCAAACAGAAGAAGGGCCCTATCTTGCGCCCGGCGCAATTTACTTTCTACACCGACGCATGTGTCGTTGCTAGTTTGCACCCGGCGCAAAGCTGATTTTCCCCCGCAGCAACCAGGCACCACTACACTTGCGCCTGGAGAGGCGTGTTGGCGAAAAGCAGAGGCGTGTTCCGGCGCAAATGATACTTGGTGCTTTTTTTCCATAGGGCTGCATGAATGAACATGAATGAAGTATAGTAGGCTATGCCATGCGTTAAAATAATAATAATAACAATAATACATTCGAGCAAAGTAGGCCTATATTCCAGGCTTCCAAAACAAAATATAGTTTTAGGGTAGGCCTAAATGATTGGTTAAATTATTTGGAAAGAACAGCTGATACAGCGGTAAGTTGTACTTTTAAATCAATGCATCTGCAAACACCGTAGGCTACAGCAAACACATATGTTCTTGACCCAGACATTGTGTACAAGCCCATTACTTTATGAGTATTTGATCGTGAGAAAACATAGTTTTACCGCGAGTGAGTGTTTAAAATAATGAATGAATGCGGGTGATGCTTGGTGCGCGTGTGTGTGCGCGCCCATCTGTCTAAACACACGCAAATTAAACACGTAAGTGTATGAGAAGGAAATCGAGTCAGTCGACCTACGATAAGCAGCTGATTCTGAACGAACTCGTCTTCGAGATGGACGTGTTCGAACGCATTTTTAATCAATGAAATATACACAACAGTATATATCTGACCATTTAATTTTCGAAATTATAGGTGAAGCCGAGCTTCCCTTGCAGTAGAGAAGTCGCCACTACGAAAGAAGGCAATGTATCCAACTAGCGGGATCTAAGCTCCAGCGAATTACTACAATGCAGTAGTAGTGGAGAATGGCGAAACACAGCAACTCTAGCCTACTCTCAACCAAAATAAAAATAAAACTAATCGCAAACCTAAGTTAGGTTACTTTTTAGCAGGATGGAAGTGATGCTGATGCGGCTCTCAGCTGTGCCAGAGCGTTCAGTTGCTAGGGAGACCACCTGCCGTCGCCGCCCGGTGCAGCAGTGTGAACTGCCCCGTTTTTAGAACGTCTCAGCCCGTCTCGTCGCAAGGAGTTGCGAGTTGCAAGCAGTTGCGTCGCGAATCTTTGGTCTGAACGCCTTATTTTAAGGCAATATTCAAGCGGGTTGGTTTCTGACATAGGTCAGACGTGTAATGATAGTAAAAAAAAATAAAAAAAAAAAGTATTAAAAAAAATGCGTTTTACAGTGATTTTGACTGGGAAAGGACCTCTGTCCCATCGACATTTATTCATTCAGTTGGGTGGTTACCCCGCGGCAAGATGGCGGCGGCATTGACGTATATGTTCCACTGAACAGCACAGCTCAGGCGATATCTAGTCAGTATATATATCTATGATTGGATTGTGCTACAATAGGTACGTGTTTCTCTTTTATGACAGACTTGTCGATGTGCCGATGTGAGATAATTGGTGTTATCAGAGCACATCGACAAGTCTGTCATAATAAAAGAGAAACACGTACCTCTTGTAGCACAATCCAATGACTGAAGACGTTCGAATAGAACCGCCAACCGGATATGGGTCCGTCACTGATTATGGTCCCCCCGGAAACATTTCCGTTGTCATTACTTGCAGTTCGTTTCCCTATTTGCTCGTGTTGTGAATATTTGCAACGCATGTGTTGTGAAATCAATGCAGGTGTTTTCTGAGTTTGCAGGTGTTTTCTGAGTTTGCAGGTGTTTTTCTGAATTTGCAGGTGTTTTTCTGAATTTGCATGTGTTTTGGAATTTGCAGCGCACGTGTTGTGTAATCGATGAAAGTGTTTTCTGAATTTGCAGGTGTTTTCGGTATATGCATGTGTTGTGGCATTTGCATGTGTTGTGACCCTTCTCGGCCACCGTAGGGATAAACCGTGGCTGGTACCACTAACACTTTAACACTTTACACTTTACTACAGATCATAACTTATTATTACTTATTACCACTGTTTTAGTTTCTCTTATTATTACTTACTTTATTTTATTGTATTATTATTATTTATTATTGTGATCTATGCTGCAAATTATTTTTACTTATTTTTTTCATATTTTAATTTTTAATTATCTTTATTTACTTTATCTTGTATTGTTGGTGCTGTTAAGGAACCAAGCATAATAATTGTAATATTTTGTTCTTGTACAATAAGATTCTGATTCTTAAGCAGTCTACCCTGTATCATACATACAGGGATTTTATATTTTCCCAAAATGGCAGCTGTCATTTTCCTTCAGTTACATGTGTCCTTACATATTCGAGACCCGTTTACTCCTCTATATATATTTATGTATCAAATATATATGTCTGTCAAGGAGCAGTCTCCCAGGCATCGAATGTTGACACAAGTGAAAAGGCAATTAAGGAGATAAGGAAGAATTGGCAGAGAGCAATTTCTCTCTAGGTCTCTAATAAGAGAAGATATGCCCATAATTTTCTCATATCATACTTTATATGTATATTTTCCCGGATGGCGTCAGAAAGATGAAAACGTATACATCTGTGACTGTGCATTTCTTTTAATCATAATGTCTATTTTTTGCATGAATGCAAATCAAATGCCACCAAACTAACTAATAAGCTGCTGTGTATTCTGACGAAACCTTAAATTTAGCTGACATGATTCATGATTTATTTTAGAGCGGACAAAAAAGCATTTCCCTACTGCCACTGATGCATTATTCAACGTCTCACAGTTCCTTCAGATAAAACATTCACTTTATGTGACTTTTGATTTGTCTTGATTTTGACTTAGACAAAGAACATTTATTTTGGGTATGGAAATACAATTTAAATCAACTTGTTAAGCAAATGTGTCAATTAAAGAGATTCCACATGACTTCCCTTGCAATTCTGGTGTTTAGTCATAATTTGTGAACAGCAGGAGATCACAAGAGTTAACTTTCAAAGCTTTGTTACAATTTAGCAGTTTATATTGAGTAAAATAAATTATTTTCCCAGTGTTCCTGACAGTTTCAAGAGATAATCTCTATTCACTCATTATTCAGCACCCGAAAATGTAATCCTCCTTTTAATCCCTTCTAATGAATAGCTAGTCTTTATGAGTCACTAGGTTTGAAAGGTTTGGCATGCATACCCAATAAGCTTTATATTTGTGTATCGATTTATGCTTTAATTAAATTGTTATTTTGCGAACAAGAAGGAAAATAAGGAAGAGGACCAGAATCGTCTTTAGTGAAACGACCACTGAGGTCCTCTGTAAGCATCATGAAGGCTGCAATTTCAGTCCACTTCCTTTGTCTAATTCCAGGAGAACAAATTGTTTTTTTCCTGTAATTGGTCTTTTCACTGCCATCTTCTCCTCTCCATCGATCTACCCATTAACACGACCACCCACACATCCACTCACACAAGACATGTACTTTTACTGTGTGATGGTCTATATGAAGAAGTAGATATTTGTTTCCTGACCTCTGGGGTGGGGGGTGGGGGAAGATGATAATATATAAGAAGGACATTGATTCACGTGTGAAAAAAGTAATTATAGGCTCTTGGTGAATAAGACCTCTCCCTTCCTTGTATTTGTCTGTCTCTCTCCATTCTGTGTCAGTGAAACAATCTTAAAAGCCTAAGAACAGAGCCTTAGACATTATAATGACCGGAAGGGTAAAGGGGGAGAAACAGATCTTCAAGCCAATGGATCCGAATAGATGGCAAGAATAGGACAGGTTGTGGAAACCATAAATGACAATTATATCATACTTCCATGATTTTTTTTTTAATATATACGTGAACAATTTTTTTTTAAACATCACAAAATCATGTACCTTACAGAAACAAGCAAACTAGCAAACATCACCACCCTCCCCCAACCCATGGCGACCCCCTTACCAACCCTTGCCCCTGATCGCTCAGCCTCTCAAGAAAAAAAAAATACAGATATATAAATAAATATAATTCAAACATAGAGAGAAGAAAAAAGGAAAATAATAATAAAACAAATAATCACATTTTGTTAATGCTGCACTCTTTCTTTGACTAAATTGTAAGCTTCATCCCATGCTTTTATAGTTTTCTGATTAGCTCCATGCACCCTGGCCACAGATCTCTCCATCATAACTATGTCTAGAAAAGAGTTGGCCCACTGCTGCCAAGATAATGTGTGAGGTGGTTGCCATCGCAAGGCCAACATTTTCTTTGCTGCAGTGAGACCAGCCCATAGTATACGCCTCTGCTGTAGAGATAATTCTAGACTAGAGTCATCATTAAGTAAATGTAAGGTCGGTGACAATGGGATATTCACTTCAAGCATGTCACTTTAAGTGGACCATAAGTGTCTCCAAAAGGCAAACACGCTGGGACATTCCAAAAACATATGTAAAAATGACCCTGGGACATTAAGTGTACATAGGTCACAGTTAGTAGATGGGATGATTTTCATAGCATGATGTTTTCTTGGAGTAAGATACATTCTATGTATAAATTTAAAATGTATTAATTGGTGATTAGGGTTTTTGGAGGTATCCTGTAGATTTTCACATATTGTGTCCCAGCAAATCTCTTCCTCATCTGCAGAGGAAATATCCCTACTTAAAGATAAATTTATAAACTTTAGAAACCATCCCACATGTCTGCCCTTGTACAGCAAATCATTTATGCAATGGATGTGTTAGGAGTGGTACTCCCCATGGGACACCATATGCCTTCATGGCAGATCTCAATTGCAAGTAAAAGAAAAAAGATGTGCCCAGTAAATCATACTCAGCTTTTAGATCATTAAAAGCCCTTAAACCATCATCATCATCATCATCATCATCAAGTCTCGGAGAATATAAACTCCTTTACCCAGCCATTGAGGAAAAGAAAATGGTGTATTGCCAATAAGAAGAGATAAGTTATTGAATACAGGGGAATGGTTATGCCATTTAAGATCTACTCCAGTATGTTTCATTACAGAGCGGCAAGTCATCAGCAAAATATAAGGTCAGGTTGAAGATAATGGTCCATAGATGACATGGGCTAAAGGATTTTTGTCAAAGTCGAAAAACCTGGGATCGTTAGGCAATTTACTGTTTTTAACTAAATTCAAAATGGCGGAAAATCTGGGAACCGGAAGTCATAGGTTCTTGAGGCATATTTGTTCAGCATGTGGATATGCATATGGGGGCAAAGTTTCATGAGTGTAGGTCAAACCGGTTACGAGATATGCTTGTGCAAAGTTTGCATTTTTGGGCAGTTGGTATAGCACCACCTTTGGGCCAATCAGTGTAATATTTGCTGTGTGCTAATCTTGGGTCAACCTCTACGCGTCTAGTAAGTTTTGTAAAAAGCGTGCGATCGGTGTAGGATGTGTAAGTCAAACGTGTCGGAATAATAATAATAAATATAGTTGCCAGCAACAATAACGGGGTCCTACGGTATGACAGCCACCAGCCTAGCCACCAGCCTAGCCATCAGCCTAGCCATCAGCCTAGCCGCCACATATACCATGTGCTCCAGTACTGGCCTCTTGTCAAGCCAGCACCTTCCCCCTCTGCCACAACATGAGACTCCCCTTATATAAGCCAATAAGTCCCAGGTGGACTGATTGGGCCATACCAATAACAAGGGGAACTTCCCTGGCCAAGGCACCTTCTGCCCCTTAGTGCGCCAGAAGTCCAAATACCACATTAAATATGTGTGGGGAGAGACAGTGAGAAGGGATTTTCACATTCTCACATGACCGTATGACCGACAGTATGACAGTTTGACCGACAGTATGACAGACAGTATGACAGTATGACCAACAGTATGACTGTATAACCGACAGTATGACTGTATGAACGAAAGTATGACAGTATGACCAACAGTATGACTGTATGACCGACAGTATGACAGTATGACAGACAGTATGACTGTATGACAGTATGACCAACAGTATGACTGTATAACTGACAGTATGACCGTATGACTGTATGAACAAAAGTATGACTGTATGACTGTATGAACGACAATATGACAGTTTGACAGTATGACCGACAGTATGACTCTAGACTGCCAAGGGCAGATTGGAGTATATTTTGAGAAATATAAGTCTTTCCTATTTGGAGGTATGGTGCCTTAAAAACTGGTTTTCCAGCAGTTAACATATCAAAACAATCACCAACCATGTTTCTAAAGCCTACAGTGTCAAAATCCACTGTCAAACGGATGTTTGCGAAATAACGTGTGTACCCCTTTAAGGCCCAGCCTGCATTGTAGAGAGGCCATGGTTCAGAAGGGAGAACTTCAAACTAATGTTTTTTGGTTGTTTTTTCAGATATAGTCTTCAAATTTGGCATGGGTATACTATGGAATCTCCTCTTAATAGCCACATTCAACAGCTGGGCCTAGGTCTTTTGGATGCAATGTTGGAGCTGTTTAAACATGTTGTAGAGCTGTATACATATGCATGTATTTCACTTTAAAATACATATCTCTGCCATCTTTTGCCTTATTGCTATTATTTGATCACCCTATAGTCCCACAGTGACCTGGTACATGTGTGCCAAGTTTGGAGCTTTTCCCACTTTCAGCACCAAAGAAGTTAATGTGTGGGTGTTTGGTCAAGTTGTGGTCACTGCACTATATCCCAATGGTCTGACCATATGGGTTGCAATGTGAAAGTTGTTCATCATGAGAAATGGTGCATGTATACCAAGTTTCATACAAATTGTACCTTCCTAGTGGTAATGGCAGCCTGTTGAAGTCCTGAACTTCAAGGCCTTGTTATAGCGCCACCTATGTGTTATTCTGGACCATCTTTTGATTCCTTTACTAACTTTATGAGTTCTACAAGCCTGCCAATTTTTATAACTTTTGGAGCCAAAAAGTCAGGATAAAAATAATAATAAATATAGTTGCCAGCAACAATAACGGGGTCCTACGGTATAACAGCCATCAGCCTAGCCATCAGCCTAGCCATCAGCCTAGCCATCAGCCTAGCCATCAGCCTAGCCATCAGCCTAGCCATCAGCCTAGCCATCAGCCTAGCCATCAGCCTAGCCATCAGCCTAGCCGCCACATATACCATGTGCTCTAGTACTGGCCTCTTGTCAAGCCAGCACCTTCCCCCTCTACCACAAAATGAGACTCCCCTTATATAAGCCAATAAGTCCCAGGTGGACTGATTGGGCCATACCAATAATAAGGGGAACTTCCCTGGCCAAGGGGGGGTTAACCTTCTGCCCCCTAGTGCTCCGGAAGTCCAAATACCACATTAAATATGATGTGAGGGGAGAGACAGTGAGAAGGGATTTTCACATTCTCACATGACCGTATGACCGACAGTATGACAGTATGACCAACAGTATGACAGTATGACTGTATGACCGACAGTATGACAGACAGTATGACTGTATGACAGACAGTATGATTGTATAACTGACAGTATGACCGTATGACTGAATGAATGACAGTATGACCGTATGACTGTATGAACGAAAGTATGACAGTATGACAGTATGACTGTATGAACGACAATATGACAGTATGACAGTATGACCGACAGTATGACCATAGACTGCCAAGGGCAGGTTGGAGTATATTTTGAGAAATATAAGTCTTTCCTATGTGGAGGTATGGTGAGCTTGGTTGGTATGTTAATATGCATTGGTATGCCTTAAAAACTGGTTTTCCGGCAGTTAACATATCAAAACAATCATGTTACTAAAGCCTACGGTGTCAAAATCCACTGTCAAACGGATGTTTGCGAAATAACGTGTGTACCCCTTTAAGGCCCATCCTGCATTGTATTGAGGCCATGGTTCAGAAGGGAGAACTTCAAACTAATGTTTTTTGATTGTTTTTTCAGATATAGTCTTCAAATTTGGCATGGGTATACTATGGAATCTCCTCTTAATAGCCACATTCAACAGCTGGGCCTAGGTGTTTTGGATGTAATGTTGGAGCTGTTTAAACGTGTTGTAGAGCTGTATACATATGCATGTATTTCACTTTAAAATACATATCTCTGCCGTCTTTTGCCTTATTGCTATTATTTGATCACCCTATAGTCCCACAGTGACCTGGTACATGTGTGCCAAGTTTGGAGCTTTTCCCACTTTCAGCACCAAAGGAGTTAATGTGTGGGTGTTTGGTCAAGTTGTGGTCACTGCACTATATCCCAATGGTCTGACAATATGGGTTGCAATGTGAAAGTTGTTCATCATGAGAAATGGTGCATGTATACCAAGTTTCATACAAATTGCACCTTCCTAGTGGTAATGGCAGCCTGTTGAAGTCCTGAACTTCAAGGCCTTGTTATAGCGCCACCTATGTGTTATTCTGGCCCATCTTTTGATTCCTTTACTATCTTTAAGAGTTCTACAAGCCTGCCAATTTTTATAACTTTTGGAGCCAAAAAGTCAGGATAAAAATAATAAATATAGTTGCCAGCAACAATAACGGGGTCCTACGGTATAACAGCCATCAGCCTAGCCATCAGCCTAGCCATCAGCCTAGCCATCAGCCTAGCCATCAGCCTAGCCATCAGCCTAGCCATCAGCCTAGCCATCAGCCACATATACCATGTGCTCTAGTACTGGCCTCTTGTCAAGCCAACACCTTCCCCCTCTACCACAAAATGAGACTCCCCTTATATAAGCCAATAAGTCCCAGGTGGACTGATTGGGCCATACCAATAATAAGGGGAACTTCCCTGGCCAAGGCGGGGTTAACCTTCTGCCCCCTAGTGCTCCGGAAGTCCAAATACCACATTAAATATGATGTGAGGGGAGAGACAGTGAGAAGGGATTTTCACATTCTCACATGACCATATGACCGACAGTATAATAGTATGACCAACTGTATGACAGACAGTATGACAGTATGACAGACAGTATGACCAACAGTATGACTGTATAACCGACAGTATGACTGTATGAACGAAAGTATGACAGTATGACCGTATGACTGTATGAACGACAATATGACAGTATGACGGTATGACCGACAGTATGACTGTATGACCAACTGTATGACTGTATGACCAACTGTATGACTGTATGACCAACTGTATTACCGACAGTATGACAGTACGACCAACACTATGACCGACAGTATGACAGTATGACTGTATGACAGTATGACCAACAGTATGACTGTATAACTGACAGTATGACCGTATGACTGTATGAACAAAAGTATGACAGTATGACCGTATGACTGTATGAACGACAATATGACAGTATGACAGTATGACCGACAGTATGACTCTAGACTGCCAAGGGCAGATTGGAGTATATTTTGAGAAATATAAGTCTTTCCTATGTGGAGGTATGGTGAGCTTGGTTGGTATGGTAATATGCATTGGTATGCCTTAAAAACTGGTTTTCCGGCAGTTAACATATCAAAACAATCACCAACCATGTTTCTTAAGCCTACTGTGTCAAAATCCACTGTCAAACAGATGTTTGCGAAATAACGTGTGTACCCCTTTAAGGCCCAGCCTGCATTGTAGAGAGGCCATGGTTCAGAAGGGAGAACTTCAAACTAATGTTTTTTGGTTGTTTTTTCAGATATAGTCTTCAAATTTGGCATGGGTATACTATGGAATCTCCTCTTAATAGCCACATTCAACAGCTGGGCCTAGGTCTTTTGGATGCAATGTTGGAGCTGTTTAAACATGTTGTAGAGCTGTATACATATGCATGTATTTCACTTTAAAATACATATCTCTGCCATCTTTTGCCTTATTGCTATTATTTGATCACCCTATAGTCCCACAGTGACCTGGTACATGTGTGCCAAGTTTGGAGCTTTTCCCACTTTCAGCACCAAAGGAGTTAATGTGTGGGTGTTTGGTCAAGTTGTGGTCACTGCACTATATCCCAATGGTCTGACCATATGGGTTGCAATGTGAAAGTTGTTCATCATGAGAAATGGTGCATGTATACCAAGTTTCATACAAATTGTACCTTCCTAGTGGTAATGGCAGCCTGTTGAAGTCCTGAACTTCAAGGCCTTGTTATAGCGCCACCTATGTGTTATTCTGGACCATCTTTTGATTCCTTTACTAACTTTATGAGTTCTACAAGCCTGCCAATTTTTATAACTTTTGGAGCCAAAAAGTCAGGATAAAAATAATAATAATAATAATACTAACGAATACAATAGGTTTCCTACGGATTCCGTAGGACCCCTAAATATAGTTGCCAGCAACAATAACGGGGTCCTACGGTATAACAGCCACCAGCCTAGCCACCAGCCTAGCCACCAGCCTAGCCACCAGCCTAGCCACCAGCCTAGCCACCAGCCTAGCCACCAGCCTAGCCATCAGCCTAGCCATCAGCCTAGCCATCAGCCTAGCCATCAGCCTAGCCATCAGCCTAGCCATCAGCCTAGCCATCAGCCTAGCCATCAGCCTAGCCATCAGCCTAGCCATCAGCCTAGCCATCAGCCTAGCCATCAGCCTAGCCGCCACATATACCATGTGCTCTAGTACTGGCCTCTTGTCAAGCCAGCACCTTCCCCCTCTACCACAAAATGAGACTCCCCTTATATAAGCCAATAAGTCCCAGGTGGACTGATTGGGCCATACCAATAATAAGGGGAACTTCCCTGGCCAAGGCGGGGTTAACCTTCTGCCCCCTAGTGCTCCGGAAGTCCAAATACCACATTAAATATGATGTGAAGGGAGAGACAGTGAGAAGGGATTTTCACATTCTCACATGACCGTATGACCGACAGTATGACAGTATGACCAACAGTATGACTGTATGACCGACAGTATGACAGTATGACAGACAGTATGACTGTATGACAGACAGTATGATTGTATAACTGACAGTATGAATGACAGTATGACCCTATGACTGTATGAATGACAGTATGACCGTATGACTGTATGAACGACAATATGACAGTATGACGGTATGACCGACAGTATGACTGTAGACTGCCAAGGGCAGATTGGAGTATATTTTGAGAAATATAAGTCTTTCCTATGTGGAGGTATGGTGAGCTTGGTTGGTATGGTAATATGCATTGGTATGCCTTAAAAACTGGTTTTCCGGCAGTTAACATATCAAAACAATCACCAACCATGTTTCTAAAGCCTACTGTGTCAAAATCCACTGTCAAACAGATGTTTGCGAAATAACGTGTGTACCCCTTTAAGGCCCAGCCTGCATTGTAGAGAGGCCATGGTTCAGAAGGGAGAACTTCAAACTAATGTTTTTTGGTTGTTTTTTCAGATATAGTCTTCAAATTTGGCATGGGTATACTATGGAATCTCCTCTTAATAGCCACATTCAACAGCTGGGCCTAGGTCTTTTGGATGCAATGTTGGAGCTGTTTAAACATGTTGTAGAGCTGTATACATGTGCATGTATTTCACTTTAAAATGCATATCTCTGCCGTCTTTTGCCTTATTGCTATTATTTAATCAGCCTATAGTCCCACAGTGACCTGGTACATGTGTGCCAAGTTTGGAGCTTTTCCCACTTTCAGCACAAAAGCAGTTAATGTGTGAGTGTTTGGTCAAGTTGTGGTCACTGCACTATATCCCAATGGTCTGACCATATGGGTTGCAATGTGAAAGTTGTTCATCATGAGAAATGGTGCATGTATACCAAGTTTCATACAAATTGCACCTTCCTAGTGGTAATGGCAGCCTGTTGAATTCCTGAACTTCAAGGCCTTATTATAGCGCCACCTATGTGTTATTCTGGACCATCTTTTGATTCCTTTACTAACTTTATGAGTTCTACAAGCCTGCCAATTTTTATAACTTTTGGAGCCAAAAAGTCAGGATAAAAATAATAATAATAATAATAAATATAGTTGCCAGCAACAATAACGGGGTCCTACGGTATGACAGCCATCAGCCTAGCCATCAGCCTAGCCATCAGCCTAGCCGCCACATATACCATGTGCTCTAGTACTGGCCTCTTGTCAAGCAAGCACCTGCCACAAAATGAGACTCCCCTTATATAAGCCAATGAGTCCCAGGTGGACTGATTGGGCCATACCAATAATAAGGGGAACTTCCCTGGCCAAGGCGGGGTTAACCTTCTGCCCCCTAGTGCTCCGGAAGTCCAAATACCACATTAAATATGATGTGAGGGGAGAGACAGTGAGAAGAGATTTTGACATTCTCACATGACAGTATGACAGACAGTATGACAGTATGACCAACTGTATGACAGTATGACCAACTGTATGACTGTATGACCAACTGTATGACCGACAGTATGACAGTACGACCAACACTATGACCGACAGTATGACAGTATGACAGACAGTATGACTGTATGACAGTATGACTGTATAACTGACAGTATGACCGTATGACTGTATGAACAAAAGTATGACAGTATGACTGTATGAACGACAATATGACAGTTTGACAGTATGACCGACAGTATGACCGTAGACTGCCAAGGGCAGATTGGAGTATATTTTGAGAAATATAAGTCTTTCCAATGTGGAGGTATGGTGCCTTAAAAACTGGTTTTCCGGCAGTTAACATATCAAAACAATCACCAACCATGTTACTAAAGCCTACTGTGTCAAAATCCACTGTCAAATGGATGTTTGCAAAATAACGTGTGTACCCCTTTAAGGCCCATCCTGCATTGTAGTGAGGCCATGGTTCAGAAGGGAGAACTTCAAACAAATGTTTTTTGATTGTTTTTTCAGATATAGTCTTCAAATTTGGCATGGGTATACTATGGAATCTCCTCTTAATAGCCACATTCAACAGCTGAGCCTACGTGTTTTGCATTCAATGTTGGAGCTGTTTAAACGTGTTGTAGAGCTGTATACATGTGCATGTATTTCACTTTAAAATGCATATCTCTGCCGTCTTTTGCCTTATTGCTATTATTTAATCAGCCTATAGTCCCACAGTGACCTGGTACATGTGTGCCAAGTTTGGAGCTTTTCCCACTTTCACCACAAAAGCAGTTAATGTGTGAGTGTTTGGTCAAGTTGTGGTCACTGCACTATATCCCAATGGTCTGACCATATGGGTTGCAATGTGAAAGTTGTTCATCATGAGAAATGGTGCATGTATACCAAGTTTCATACAAATTGCACCTTCCTAGTGGTAATGGCAGCCTGTTGAATTCCTGAACTTCAAGGCCTTATTATAGCGCCACCTATGTGTTATTCTGGACCATCTTTTGATTCCTTTACTAACTTTACGAGTTCTACAAGCCTGCCAATTTTTATAACTTTTGGAGCCAAAAAGTCAGGATAAAAATAATAATAATAATAATAAATATAGTTGCCAGCAACAATAACGGGGTCCTACGGTATAACAGCCACCAGCCTAGCCACCAGCCTAGCCACCAGCCTAGCCACCAGCCTAGCCATCAGCCTAGCCATCAGCCTAGCCATCAGCCTAGCAGCCACATATACCATTTGCTCTAGTACTGGCCTCTTGTCAAGCCAGCACCTGCCACAAAATGAGACTCCCCTTAAATAAGCCAATGAGTCCCAGGTGGACTGATTGGGCCATACCAATAATAAGGGGAACTTCCCTGGCCAAGGCGGGGTTAACCTTCTGCCCCCTAGTGCTCCGGAAGTCCAAATACCACATTAAATATGATGTGAGGGGAGAGACAGTGAGAAGAGATTTTGACATTCTCACATGACAGTATGACAGACAGTATGACAGTATGACCAACTGTATGACAGTATGACAGACAGTATGACTGTATGACAGTATGACCAACAGTATAACTGACAGTATGACCGTATGACTGTATGAACAAAAGTATGACAGTATGACTGTATGAACGACAATATGACAGTTTGACAGTATGACCGACAGTATGACCGTAGACTGCCAAGGGCAGATTGGAGTATATTTTGAGAAATATAAGTCTTTCCTATGTGGAGGTATGGTGAGCTTGGTTGGTATGTTAATATGCATTGGTATGCCTTAAAAACTGGTTTTCCGGCAGTTAACATATCAAAACAACCATGTTATTAAGCCTACTGTGTCAAAATCCACTGTCAAACGGATGTTTGCGAAATAACGTGTGTACCCCTTTAAGGCCCAGCCTGCATTGTAGAGAGGCCATGGTTCAGAAGGGAGAACTTCAAACTAATGTTTTTTGGTTGTTTTTTCAGATATAGTCTTCAAATTTGGCATGGGTATACTATGGAATCTCCTCTTAATAGCCACATTCAACAGCTGGGCCTAGGTCTTTTGGATGCAATGTTGGAGCTGTTTAAACATGTTGTAGAGCTGTATACATATGCATGTATTTCACTTTAAAATACATATCTCTGCCATCTTTTGCCTTATTGCTATTATTTCATCACCCTATAGTCCCACAGTGACCTGGTACATGTGTGCCAAGTTTGGAGCTTTTCCCACTTTCAGCACCAAAGGAGTTAATGTGTGGGTGTTTGGTCAAGTTGTGGTCACTGCACTATATCCCAATGGTCTGACCATATGGGTTGCAATGTGAAAGTTGTTCATCATGAGAAATGGTGCATGTATACCAAGTTTCATACAAATTGTACCTTCCTAGTGGTAATGGCAGCCTGTTGAAGTCCTGAACTTCAAGGCCTTGTTATAGCGCCACCTATGTGTTATTCTGGACCATCTTTTGATTCCTTTACTAACTTTATGAGTTCTACAAGCCTGCCAATTTTTATAACTTTTGGAGCCAAAAAGTCAGAATAAAAATAATAATAAATATAGTTGCCAGCAACAATAACGGGGTCCTACGGTATAACAGCCATCAGCCTAGCCATCAGCCTAGCCATCAGCCTAGCCATCAGCCTAGCCATCAGCCTAGCCATCAGCCTAGCCATCAGCCTAGCCATCAGCCTAGCCATCAGCCTAGCCATCAGCCACATATACCATGTGCTCTAGTACTGGCCTCTTGTCAAGCCAACACCTTCCCCCTCTACCACAAAATGAGACTCCCCTTATATAAGCCAATAAGTCCCAGGTGGACTGATTGGGCCATACCAATAATAAGGGGAACTTCCCTGGCCAAGGCGGGGTTAACCTTCTGCCCCCTAGTGCTCCGGAAGTCCAAATACCACATTAAATATGATGTGAGGGGAGAGACAGTGAGAAGGGATTTTCACATTCTCACATGACCGTATGACCAACAGTATAATAGTATGACCAACTGTATGACAGACAGTATGACAGTATGACAGACAGTATGACTAACAGTATGACTGTATAACCGACAGTATGACTGTATGAACGAAAGTATGACAGTATGACCGTATGACTGTATGAACGACAATATGACAGTATGACGGTATGACCGACAGTATGACTGTAGACTGCCAAGGGCAGATTGGAGTATATTTTGAGAAATATAAGTCTTTCCTATGTGGAGGTATGGTGAGCTTGGTTGGTATGGTAATATGCATTGGTATGCCTTAAAAACTGGTTTTCCGGCAGTTAACATATCAAAACAATCACCAACCATGTTTCTAAAGCCTACTGTGTCAAAATCCACTGTCAAACAGATGTTTGCGAAATAACGTGTGTACCCCTTTAAGGCCCATCCTGCATTGTAGAGAGGCCATGGTTCAGAAGGGAGAACTTCAAACTAATGTTTTTTGGTTGTTTTTTCAGATATAGTCTTCAAATTTGGCATGGGTATACTATGGAATCTCCTCTTAATAGCCACATTCAACAGCTGGGCCTAGGTCTTTTGGATGCAATGTTGGAGCTGTTTAAACATGTTGTAGAGCTGTATACATATGCATGTATTTCACTTTAAAATACATATCTCTGCCATCTTTTGCCTTATTGCTATTATTTGATCACCCTATAGTCCCACAGTGACCTGGTACATGTGTGCCAAGTTTGGAGCTTTTCCCACTTTCAGCACCAAAGGAGTTAATGTGTGGGTGTTTGGTCAAGTTGTGGTCACTGCACTATATCCCAATGGTCTGACCATATGGGTTGCAATGTGAAAGTTGTTCATCATGAGAAATGGTGCATGTAGACCAAGTTTCATACAAATTGTACCTTCCTAGTGGTAATGGCAGCCTGTTGAAGTCCTGAACTTCAAGGCCTTGTTATAGCGCCACCTATGTGTTATTCTGGACCATCTTTTGATTCCTTTACTAACTTTATGAGTTCTACAAGCCTGCCAATTTTTATAACTTTTGGAGCCAAAAAGTCAGAATAAAAATAATAATAATAATAATAATACTAACGAATACAATAGGTTTCCTACGGATTCCGTAGGACCCCTAATAAATATAGTTGCCAGCAACAATAACGGGGTCCTACGGTATAACAGCCACCAGCCTAGCCACCAGCCTAGCCACCAGCCTAGCCACCAGCCTAGCCACCAGCCTAGCCATCAGCCTAGCCATCAGCCTAGCCATCAGCCTAGCCATCAGCCTAGCCATCAGCCTAGCCATCAGCCTAGCCATCAGCCTAGCCATCAGCCTAGCAGCCACATATACCATGTGCTCTAGTACTGGCCTCTTGTCAAGCCAGCACCTTCCCCCTCTACCACAAAATGAGACTCCCCTTATATAAGCCAATAAGTCCCAGGTGGACTGATTGGGCCATACCAATAATAAGGGGAACTTCCCTGGCCAAGGCGGGGTTAACCTTCTGCCCCCTAGTGCTCCGGAAGTCCAAATACCACATTAAATATGATGTGAGGGGAGAGACAGTGAGAAGGGATTTTCACATTCTCACATGACCGTATGACCGACAGTATAATAGTATGACCAACTGTATGACAGACAGTATGACAGTATGACAGACAGTATGACCAACAGTATGACTGTATAACCGACAGTATGACTGTATGAACGAAAGTATGACAGTATGACCGTATGACTGTATGAACGACAATATGACAGTATGACGGTATGACCGACAGTATGACTGTAGACTGCCAAGGGCAGATTGGAGTATATTTTGAGAAATATAAGTCTTTCCTATGTGGAGGTATGGTGAGCTTGGTTGGTATGGTAATATGCATTGGTATGCCTTAAAAACTGGTTTTCCGGCAGTTAACATATCAAAACAATCACCAACCATGTTTCTAAAGCATACTGTGTCAAAATCCACTGTCAAACAGATGTTTGCGAAATAACGTGTGTACCCCTTTAAGGCCCAGCCTGCATTGTAGAGAGGCCATGGTTCAGAAGGGAGAACTTCAAACTAATGTTTTTTGGTTGTTTTTTCAGATATAGTCTTCAAATTTGGCATGGGTATACTATGGAATCTCCTCTTAATAGCCACATTCAACAGCTGGGCCTAGGTCTTTTGGATGCAATGTTGGAGCTGTTTAAACATGTTGTAGAGCTGTATACATATGCATGTATTTCACTTTAAAATACATATCTCTGCCATCTTTTGCCTTATTGCTATTATTTGATCACCCTATAGTCCCACAGTGACCTGGTACTTGTGTGCCAAGTTTGGAGCTTTTCCCACTTTCAGCACCAAAGGAGTTAATGTGTGGGTGTTTGGTCAAGTTGTGGTCACTGCACTATATCCCAATGGTCTGACCATATGGGTTGCAATGTGAAAGTTGTTCATCATGAGAAATGGTGCATGTATACCAAGTTTCATACAAATTGTACCTTCCTAGTGGTAATGGCAGCCTGTTGAAGTCCTGAACTTCAAGGCCTTGTTATAGCGCCACCTATGTGTTATTCTGGCCCATCTTTTGATTCCTTTACTAACTTTACGAGTTCTACAAGCCTGCCAATTTTTATAACTTTTGGAGCCAAAAAGTCAGGATAAAAATAATAATAATACTAACGAATACAATAGGTTTCCTACGGATTCCGTAGGACCCCTAATAATACTAACGAATACAATAGGTTTCCTACGGATTCCGTAGGACCCCTAATAATAATAATAATAATAATACTAACGAATACAATAGGTTTCCTACGGATTCCGTAGGACCCCTAATAATAATAATACTAACGAATACAATAGGTTTCCTACGGATTCCGTAGGACCCCTAATAATACTAACGAATACAATAGGTTTCCTACGGATTCCGTAGGACCCCTAATAATACTAACGAATACAATAGGTTTCCTACGGATTCCGTAGGACCCCTAATAACAACTAGAATTTCAATAGGTTGCCTCGCACTTTGTGCTTGGCACCTAATAAGCGGACCAATTACAATAGGGACCTTGCCGGTTTCGGCTCGGTCCCTAATAATAAGCGGACCAATAACAATAGGGACCTTGCCGGTTCGGCTCGGTCCCTAATAATATACAATATGTCAAGCAGTGCAACAATCAAAGTGCAAAAGATCTAGGAAGTAGAAAAAGAGAGAGAGAGATCCATACCAACCCTACTAACCCTGTCGCCTTACCCCCAGCCCTCTCCAAAGAACAGGAGAGAGCCTGAAAACACTTTTTAAGACTATAACAAACCCCCCCATTAGAAACCACTCTTAAGGAGTGTGGTGTACCCCTAAACGTTGGACCCGTAATCCTTGAGTAGAGCAACATCCCCAAATGCTCGCAGCCCCCCACCCCCCATGATAGACATCAGATACCGCAGTATACAAATAAAATGAATAAAATTGATATTTTGGTCAAAAAGCTATGTAAAGACAATTTACTTTTCAAGATAATGAAAAGTAATAAAAGAAACAGAAGAAGGACAATGAACGTGTTTTTGCCATGTCAACTCACTAGATGAACAGTCTATTTCGGCTCATGGAATAAAGTCAGTCAAATCCCAAATTCTGGAGCGTTGAAGAAGTAGCTTGACCCTCCATGCATTGCTTTCAGCCTAGCAGGATAAAGGAGAAATGTGCGCAAGCCAAGCCTCTGCAAAGCATCCATTGAGCCAGAGAAGGTCAGTCTGCATCTGAAAGTTTGTGTGCTGTATTCTGGAGCAAAGTGAATAGCCACCCCGTCCACCTCCACTGTAGTTTTCCTTGCAGCGCCCAGGATCTTATCTCTGTTGGTGAAACGTAGCAGCTTCAGCAGAAGGGTACGAGAAATAGGTTTGCCGTTAGCATCCATCTTTGGTGCGCCAACCCGATGTGCACGCATTATTTCAACTGAACCCAGCTCTGGAAACCACTTTGGGATGGAGCTAGATAGATAAGTAAGCGGATTTGATGTTTCCGTGCTTTCGGTGATTCCATGCACACGTACATTGTCTCTACGCGATCTGTCTTCCATGTCGGTTACCTTATCTTCCAAGCTGGTACACAGTGCCGTTAGCTTGCTCACAGTTGCAGAGAGACGGCTATCCACAGCAGTCAGACGATTTTTATTTGTCTCACCTTGAGGTATCAGCCCGCATGGCCACCATTTCACAACTGCTAGCTTAACTAGCTCAGCCAGCTCTTCACTATCGACTGAACGAGAATTTGTCTGCTTAGAAGCAGTCTTCTTCGACGATGCCGCCATAATTGAGGGTTGAAAACGTTTAGAAAAACAAAATAATCGACCAAAAGTGAAAATACCTCTCCTGGAACCGTCACCTTATCGTGGTGGAGAGGTTTGCGTGTCCCTGTGAACCTGAGGGCTGTGTTGTCTGGAGCCATGTGCTCCTGGTAGGGTCTCCCATGGCAGAGTGGTCTGAGGTGAGGGGCCAGAATAAGAATGGTTCACAAGACCCCAATGAAGATACAAAAAAGAGGAGGAGAGACCCTGCCCGGAGGAAGCCCGGGGCCCCCGTCTGGAGCCAGGCCCAGATGGAGGGCTCACCGGCGAGCGCCTGGTGGCCGGGTTTGCCACGGAGCCCGGCCGGGCACAGCCCGAACAAGCTACGTGGCACCCCCCCCCCTCTTCGCCCTGTGGGCCCACCACCTGCAGTGAGACCCGCTGGGGTCGGGTGCGCTGCCACATGGGTGGCAGTGAAAGTCAGGGGTCCCGACGGACCAGACCCTAGCGGCAGAAGCTGGCTCTGGGGACGTGGAACGTCACCTCGCTGTGGGGAAAGGAACCGGAGCTTGTGAGGGAGGTGGAGCGCTACCAGTTAGATCTGGTGGGGCTTACCTCTACGCACAGTCTCTGGTTCAACGCCCACGTGGGCAACGATGGAGACACATGGAGAGGCGTGGTGGGGAGGAACGGCCTCCCTGATCTAAACCCGAGTGGTCGTTTGTTACTGGACTTCTGTGCTAGTCATGGATTGTCCATAACGAACACCATGTTTGAACATAAGGGTGCTCATAAGTGTACCTGGTACCAGAGTACCCTAGGCCGAAGATCGATGATCGATTTCGTGATCGTGTCAGCTGATCTGAGGCCTTATGTTTTGGACACTCGGGTGAAGAGAGGGGTGGAACTGTCAACTGACCACCATCTGGTGGTGAGTTGGATCAGGGAATGGTTGAAGAGGCTAGACAGACCTGGTAAGCCCAAATGGGTAGTGCGGGTGAATTGGGAACGTCTGGAGGAGGCCCCCGTCCTAGAGATCTTCAACTCACACCTCCGGCAGAGCTTTTCTAGCATCCCTGTGGAGGTTGGGGGCATTGAGCCGGAGTGGGCGGTGTTGAAAGCCTCCATTGCTGAAGCTGTTGACCTTGACTGAGGAGGTAGTCGAACGTTGGAAGGAACACTTTGAGGAACTCCTGACTAACACGTCCTCTATGATGGAGGCAGAGCTCGAGGTTGATGGTGGTTCGTCGTCAATTTCCCTGGTGGAAGTCACTGAGGTAGTTAAACATCTCCGCAGTGGCAAAGCCCCAGGGATTGATGAGATCCAGCCAGAAATGCTAAAAGCTCTGGGTGTTGAGGGGCTGTCTTGGTTGACACGCCTATTCAACATTGCGTGGGAGTCTGGTACAGTGCCAAAGTAGTGGCAAACCGGGGTGGTGGT
The DNA here is from genome assembly GCF_964030765.1 of Micromesistius poutassou. Lineage (NCBI taxonomy): Eukaryota > Metazoa > Chordata > Actinopteri > Gadiformes > Gadidae > Micromesistius > Micromesistius poutassou. The sequence goes on from NC_140278.1 coordinate 10,439,921, forward strand.
TCCCCTGTTCAAAAAGGGGGACCAGAGAGTGTGTGCCAATTACCGGGGTATCACACTTCTCAGCCTCCCTGGGAAAGTCTACTCTAAGGTGCTGGAAAGGAGGGTTTGGCCGATTGTCGAACCTCAGATTGAAGAGGAACAATGCGGTTTACGCCCTGGACGTGGAACTACGGATCAGCTCTTCACTCTCGCAAGGATCCTGGAGGGGGCCTGGGAGTATGCCCATGTGTTTTGTGGATTTGCAGAAGGCATATGACCGGGTCCCCCGGGAGAAACTGTGGGAGGTGCTGCGGGAGTACGGGGTAAGGGGTTCACTCCTCAGGGCCATCCAATCTCTGTACTCCCAAAGCGAGAGCTGTGTCCGCGTTCTCGGCAGCCAGTCAGTTCCGTTCCCGGTGGAGGTTGGCCTCCGCCAGGGCTGCGCCTAGTCACCAATCCTGTTTGTGATATTCATGGACAGGATATCGAGGCGCAGTCGTGGTGGGGAGGGGTTGCAGTTCGGTGATCTGGGGATCTCATCACTGCTCTTTGCAGATGATGTGGTCCTGATGGCATCATCGGCCTGTGACCTTCAGCACTCACTGGATCGGCTGGTGGCCGAGTATGAAGCGGCTGGGATGAGGATCAGCACCACTAAATCTGAGGCCATGACTCTTAGCAGGAAACTGGTGGATTGCCTTCTCCGGGTAGGAAATTAGTCCTTAGCCCAAGTGAAGGAGTTTAAGTACCTCGGGGTCTTGTTCGCGAGTGAGGGTACGATGGAGCGTGAGATTGGCCGGAGAATCGGAGCAGCAGCAGGGGCGGTATTGCGTTCGCTTTACCGCACTGTTGTGACGAAAAGAGAGCTGAGCCGCAAGGCAAAGCTCTCGATCTACTGGTCGATCTTCGTTCCTACCCTCACCTATGGTCATGAGGGATGGGTGATGACCGAAAGGACGAGATCGCGGATACAAGCGGCCGAGATGAGTTTTCTCAGGAGGGTGGCTGGTTTCTCCCTTAGAGATAGGGTGAGAAGTTCAGTCATCCGGGAGGAACTCGGATTAGAGCCGCTGCTCCTTTGCTTAGAAAGGAGTCAGTTGAGGTGGTTCGGGCATCTGGTAAGGATGCCCACTGGACGCCTCCCTTGGGAGGTGTTCCAGGCACGACCAGTGGGGAGGAGACCCCGGGGAAGACCCAGGACTAGGTGGAGAGATTATATCTCAACACTGGCCTGGGAACGCCTCGGGATCCCCCCGTCAGAGCTGGTCAATGTGGCCCGGGAAAGGGAAGTCTGGGGCCCCCTGCTTGAGCTGCTGCCCCCGCGACCCGACCCCGGGTAAGCGGATGACGATGAGGATGAGGATGAGGAAGTGAAAATATGTTAAAACTAACCTAACAAAAAGTGAAAATGTGTTTAAAATGTTAAAATATTGGGGGAATCTGCAGAGCCGTAGTGAGAAACTACTGCATTCCTCGCAATGATCATGTGACAATGATTTCTGATTTCCTAATTGATTTATTTGATTTTAAACTTTCTCAAAACTCACAAAGACTGCCTTATTGTCTCTGAAATGTTCAAATGTATCAGTGAAATTAGTCATGTTTTTTGTCTCCATTTCATCCACGTGAATGTCCGTTGTCATGGAGACAGAACAATTACACCTAGCCATCTGGCAACATCCCAGATCTAATCTAATCAGGTTTCCCATTGCTTGCTCTGTCAGCCGTCATCTCCTCTCTCACTCTACTTCAAATGCCAATTTAATACATCATTTTACCATTGCTCATCATTATAGTTAATTAGGGATTTCCAGTTAAACTTTCTGAATCTCTACACATCGGTACTGATATGGGAGAGAGAGTGAGTGCGAGAGCGAGAGCGAGCGAGAGAGAGAGAGAGAGAGAGAGAGAGAGAGAGAGACATTGGATTTCAAGGTGAAAGCGACCCTAGAGGCAGTTGCTTTGTAGAGCATGGTGTTATGGGGACATCTAGAGGTTTACATTACATAACAAATGTCCAATAAATCACACTTAAACCCAGACAGGAGAGGCATATATTTATACCTCCATAATAATGCCATCGTGACCAGGTGGTGGATCTCAGGCACTTCATTAAATCAGGAAGAAATTGGAACTATGTAAGTGTGTTCTGTCTGACTGGCACTGCAACAACCATTGCGTTGATGAAGGCCTTAGGATTTCAAGTTCTTTAATATTAAACTAGAGGTTGGAAATGCCACAAGTAGAATTGCATCAGTCCCAAGAAATATTTAACACCCTGACTAAATGATCAATTGCAGCATTACTTACGACAAAACGAATGTTTATAAGGCATTATTAACACAGCAGTTTCTGTGTGATTCGGCGCCCCCTGTAGGTGAAATCGTGCCCTTTTTGTAATTGCGACTGTGACGTCATCGATATAGTTATTGACACAAAACTTGCTACACTTGTTAATGAGGATGTCCGCTATGGGCACGACATGGTTCCTGGCACCTTCTGGAGCTGACTTGGGATACATAGAATCATGTTTTCTAACTGTAAAATACATTTCCTGCAGAAAATGCGGTGAGTGCTGTAGTGCGAAGTGAGGTTGAAAATATGTTTAAAAAAAAGAGTTCAAGAGGACTCAAGAGGAAAAAATGAAGTGAAGCCTGATTGACAAAAAAAAAGAGCGATAAGATGGCCATAACATATAGATTTTTTTCGAGCGATCTGATTGGCTAACAGAATTGCAGAAAGACACAAACTGAAAGGTTCAATGTAGCATGTCAGCGTGTGTCCTCCAATCTAGAATAATATATAAAAATCTGTAAGAATCCTTAAAACAACAATCCACATATAGTGTGAATATATAATTCATCCAAAAAAGTTAAAAAAAAACATCCCGATGGCAACTTATTTTTATGAGAGAATATAATCGAAAAAGTTAGACAAAAAGTAATCATAAAATCATCCCAAAAGATTATTAAAAAAAGTGTTCGGAAAAGGGATAAAAAGAAAAAATATGGGCTTCAAAATAAAAAACACTATTTTCCTAACCAAAAATCTTTTTTAGAAGTGTTAAATCTTCTTTAGTTTAAATTTAACACAAGTTTGTGTTTTGTTTTTTAATGTCCTGAAGAAAGTAGGAACCATTGACCTTGACTATGCTGTACCAGCTGAGCTACCAAACATTTAAGAGGGAAAAGAAACGTTCTCAAACCATTTTATTTAGTAGGGTTGGTATGGAGTGTATGGTTATAATCCTTTATAATACTTTTGTGTTATTGTATCAGATGAGACAAAGTAATTTAGAGGGAATCAAACCACTGACCATGGCAGCGTTAAAACTATGCCCAACTAGCTGGGCTAGACATATACAATCATTAGAGACAACACATACAATCAGGGTGTTATTATCATTATTTTAACCAAAGAACATAATCCAAGAAATTAATCTAAAATAGTAATAATAATTTGTTGATTAAGAAACTCTAAAATGTACTGTGATGTGTTTAATGTTGTGTGAAATCTCTGTGCAATTTATAATTACAGGATGATTATTGAGTGAAGGCACACCGGGTGGTTTATTATTCTACTTAATGTTATTTTGAAAATTTAGATTTTGGAAAAAAAAAACCTGAAACTAATTTACAAGCCAATTATGACTTTGATGAGGCAGAAAGCTTTCAATACACACCCCCTTTCTAGCTGATGTCTCAAGAGGAGATTCATTCTATTTAAGAAAAGACTCCACAGGAAATTACACTTCTCTTTGAAACTCACAGGTGTTTTTGAGCACCCTTGGGCCCGCATCCATTAAGAACTCGTTCTCGCACCATTTCTTTGTTGGCTATTAAATGATTTCAGTGATGCAAGCCTATTCAAGAGCTTGATGGTTCCTTCCTAAGAGCTGTACAGAAGAGCCAGACCGTAACACCTGTACATGATTCTGTTCCGCTACCATAGCAACCAGGCTTGAATTCAGCAGCGTGAGCGTCAACAACAACATCATAGAATTATTATTTATTTAAAAAAAGCTAATCTAGTCGAGAAAAGTTGGGTTTGATCACCAGGTGGTGCTCAAGCTCAGACACCAGCAGGGTGCAATTTGCAGGGCAAAATATAAACAGCTTACCCTGGTCAGCGCTAATCAACACTCTTAATGAAGTAACACGCTCTTTGTTGTTGTCTTCTTGATTTTTTCTGTGTTTGGAAGGACTACAGTCAGTCCACTGCAACTGTGAATTTGCTATTAACACACATCAGGAAGCTGTTTCTCTGTAGGTGTGGAACTTCTGTTTGGACTACCACACACCCACTTCCAGTTTATGGAAATATTACACATAGGCACAGTGGCTTATATGTTGTAAAGCAATTAAAAATACAAGGCATAGGCCTATATTCATTTTAAATTCATAACATATTTTATAAACGTTGACAATTCTGAAAAATCAGATCTCCCCTTAGTTGAAACACTCAAATAACCACAATATATACATTGAGAGAAAGAACCATCTGTTATATTACATTATTGCCACTTGATGGCAGTGTTGTAACTAAAATGGAGCACAAAACATTGGGTTTCAGCCATAGGCTTACTAGCTTGAGGCCTACTAACAAAATGCTTATCCACATATATGTTTTGAGGTCAGCCACGACTAATTAAATTAACAAATAGATACAAACAATTCTCAAATAAATATAAATGAACATTAAACAAATAGAAAAACAAATAGATGCAACAAATATAAGTTGTGAGGTAAGCACACCTCCACGTCTGCACAGTGTGTATTGCTTGGGTAGGCCTAAACAAAACAAAAAAATGCTGCTTTTAAGGGAGAGTGCTCATTTATTTATTCCCCATTAAGTTGCTTTTGTAGAGTGCATTTTCTTATCTCATATTAAAATTCAGGAGCAACCCAATGAAGTGTGTCAAGGACTAAAAACACATAGCCAGCCAGAAGGTACAGAACACCATTTGTGTGTTTCATTACTAAGCTAAACTAAAGCCATATTTGTTCTTTTTTTTGGTGTTAACTTAAACCATGTCCCTTCTGCCTTGGTTCTAAGAATTATACAATGCCCGTAGTCAGACTGCCATGCTCCGCTGCTCCCTAAATCGCCAACTGGCCCTCGAGCAAGGCATCTTCTTCCAGCACATTCTTGCGGGGCTTGTTTTGATGACATCATCACTGCTGTCACTCTCATGGCGGAGAGACGCTGCTGGCAAAGGCCTGTCACGCACCGACGCACAGCAATATCTGGTCAACCGATGGGGCCCACGACGCACCAGTGTGCTCCCTCTCTCCCTGCCTACCGCAGCCTCCCCCCGCAGTCTTGCTGCTGCGCAGCAGGCAGATTATAGTTGATGACTACATCTTAATCACATTCCATTTTCATTTGCTTTTATTGCCCAAGCGCCACGCTACACTGCTTGCTGGAGAAAAGAAAGAAAGAAAAAAAAAGAAAATACTTTACTTTTTTGCCCTTTAAAAGTGAGTTACCACTCACTTTTACTATACATCCTTAATCCTCCAACAGGTTTTTTTTTGTTAATGACTGCAGCTACTCTGGGGCGTTACAACTCATTTTACACAGTGAGCTGACCAGGCTAACATGTGGGTGTATGAGCCCTTAACAAGGCCAGTGTAGCATATAGCAGGCATCAAAGGGTGCCGTGGTGGTGACTGCGTCTTACTGATGCTTCGACCGCGGTGGCACAGGGCTGCTGCACACACAGGCTGTCTCTTTGTCAAAGTCGCGCGGCTCTCTTCGCTGGTTTTTGAACACTTTTGACCTTGCTGCCATGCAGTTCCAGACACACACCCAGAGAAACGCAGCTTCTGCCCAGACATGGCAGTGGGCCAATACAAATAACCTGGCCTCAGAGTGTCGGCAGGACCGCAGAGAAATCCAAAACCGCGGCCCGGCCGGGCGGCACTCAGTCGCAGGCTATCAGCGGATGGCTTGTTGAAATTTTAATTGTCCGAATGCATCATGTGGTTTGGAAACAAAATCAAATCAGGGGGGATCATCCCTCCTCTGTGACAGCCGTCCAAAAGGAGAGCAGCATTTTTGATGAGGCTTTAATTTATTTATTTTCTCTGGCTCTGATTTCAAGGTCGAGTTACGGCGTCTTGTGGGACAAACCAATGACATTGTATGGATAGGTAATTCAAGAGTGGTTCGATCCGCACAGATAAGAAAGAGATAAGAGACAGGTGTCTTAGAGAATAGAAGACGTCCATCTGGAAATTCAATCACCAACGCTCCAAAAGAAAATGGTTTCCATGAAATAACAGCCCATCCAATAACCAAGGAGACGGCATGTCCTATTTACCTATTGACCTGATGGATGTTAACAAGACATTTTCTGCTCACTCCCTGTGTCATAGTAGCTATACTAGTTGCCAACTTTACGTAGCTTATGCATGCAACTTATACATACGCAATTTCTGTTTTTTGCATATATGAAGATAATGTCTGTACTGTGGTGTGTGCGTGTGTTTGTCTGTATTTCTGTGTGCAGATGTGTCCGTGTGTAGGAGATATGACTCAGATCTTGTGTGTTCGGCAGCTCACTGTACATGACGTCCAGCATGTCCCGGCTTGTGTAGTCACACCCTGGTATCACTTGTCTGATGTCACCACACATGGTCAGCTATTGCAGCTGCAAATGTGATTAAAGAAATGCAAGAAGCAGTCAGCGTCTCTACCGGGACATGGAGCCCAGAGTGTCAGCATGTGTGTGAGTGTGTTTGTGTGTGTGTGTGTGTGTGTGTGTGTGTGTGTGTGTGTGTGTGTGTGTGTGTGTGTGTGTGTGTGTGTGTGTGTGTGTGTGTGTGTAATATAATACAATTTGCTAAAGTTTCTAAAGTGAATTTTACTGCGACAAAATCTTTTATGACAAGGTGATGGTGACAACACTTATGCAAAACAATTAAATATCCATATGCAATAGAATATGCCTTGAGTTCTTTGAAAAGTAGTAATGACACTAAGCCTGCACACACACACACACACACACACACACACACACACACACACACACACAGATAATACAATCAAATAAATACTATTATAAAAACCCAACATTATCGTAATCAAATTTTAAATTTACACTTGTAATATAAGTCATACTAAAAAGGAAAATGTTTAGAGTGATGGAATTTAATCATCTCAATGTGTTATCCTCTGGGCAAATTATTAATTGAGCAGAGCATTTATAACCAGGCTGTTAATATTTATTACAACCCTCCATATCATGACAAAAAGGCTATGTCTAGCCAATTAAAAATGCATAAGGAGTAATGGCCCTTTATGAATAACTTAGCAGATGCCTCTCTATTGCTATAGAACATTTAAGTGACAGCTTATCATTCATATATTATAAAACTCCCATTATTCAACTCGGCAACAAAATAAAATTGTATATATATAATGACAAAAAGTTTCCCTCTCAAACTGTGTTTCATACACCCATTCTGTTAGACACGGCACCAGATTGCATTACACCCCCATTCTCCAGTAGATGGCATGTTAGCATTAGGAAACCTGTTGTGTGGAAAGCTCACACACGTCTCAGTCCAGCCACTGGCTGGCCCATCCTTTGAGCTTCGGACATAAGCATGCAGTTCAAAGCGAGTGCAATTCAAGATTCAAGAATCACGATTCAAGATCCCAGATTCATGATTTATGAATCAAGATTCAAGATTCAACGATTGTATTATGTGCAGTGAAATGATGGTATGGGAAAAGCCACCATTTACAAAATATAAAGGGAATATATAGAATAGGGAACAGGATGCAAATTTTGTTTTTACACCCATAAAGAATAATTAAAACATAATTATCGGTTACAATGATATCTGACGTGCACCATGTCCATTGCTAGATGGACATGATAGTCTGATTAGATATCAGACCTCTTCTCTCCATGTAGCTGAGACACACGGTCTTCCAGCAGACAAGGCCTGGTTGCTCTCTATAGTCCACCACTGCCTTGCTTTGCCTGGGGCTAGGCTAGAAGGACTAAGTACATTATGGTGTGTGGCATGATTGAGACTGGTAGTGACCAGGTAGTAGGTACTATTCCTCCTGCAGCCCCCCACCGTGTTAAATCAGACTCCACAGTAAAAGGCTGTCAAACTGCTTTACTGTAGCTCCTCTTTCTACATGTGTCTTTACATTCTTTAATCTCTGTGGTGGAATTATGTTGAGCCTCCTGTAGTGGATCAACCCTAACATGTCTCTGTCTCAATTTGAGTTATCCCTGTTTGTTCAAGGACTACTACTGAAAGACAGAACACAGATCTGGTGTAATGGGTGGACTGTGTTTGGTTGCTGTAACTGCACAAGGGGGATGTTAAATAACATGCGTAAAATGGATGCACAACATCATTCATTACCTAAAGAATTGATCAGACCCCCCAAGTTACAGTTTTCAAACATTGGCTGAGTTGAGTCATGAAAGGGAAGTTTAGCAACCTGAGCAGGTGGTTCTGCAGGTCAGGTGGATCTGCAGGTCAGGTGGATCTAGAGGTCAGGTGGTTCTGCAGGTCAGATGGTTCTGCAGGTCAGGTGGTTCTACAGGTCAGGTGGTTCTGCAGGTCAGATGGTTCTGCAGGTCAGGTGGTTCTACAGGTCAGGTGGTTCTACAGGTCAGGTGGGTCTAGAGGTCAGGTGGGTCTGCAGGTCTGTGCGTGCGCACGCTTCCCTCCCATTGATATTTTATCAAACTAAGATGCTTAGAGACTCACCTCAGCATTCTTTGTATTTTATATTCTTCTATTAAAAATATATAATTTATTATATTTATTTAGTGTTTCCTAACTTAGCATACAGTAATTATAGGTTGCACTTGCAATCCTTGCAACTATTGGATAACCAATATCATGCAATTTATGTTTCAGATGAATTAAAGCTACATATACGCACATTTTTTGTGATCCTCTTTCATAATGTTACAAAGTGCCCTTCAACATCGACTTAAGAAAAACAACATTGGATGCTTCTTCTCAGGGTTTCACCACTTTACATGATAGCGATAAGCTTGTTCAAGAGGTTTCAGTATGTCTAATATCATACTTTGTCTTTTGTGATAACCACTTATTTATTGAGGAAGTTGAAGAAGACTCCTTGCTAAAGAGCTCTAGGCCGACTGGTGTTTTTTTTCAACCTAGTAGTTTGTTCCAATGTCATACTCTACTACTCAGAAATTCCTTCCCGTGTGGCAGTGCAAAGCTGGTCCTGTGGTTAAGCTGAAAACACAAGGAAAATACAAACCCATTCAGGTCGGATTGAAATAATTAGTGAAACAGACAGTAAATGACAAAATAATGTGACGAGGAACAAGATTTGCCTTCGCATTTTGACCTTTTTAAACCTCAATTAATTAAATTGCAAGGGCTGTGATTTTTGACAATGGCCGTAATCATTGCTTAACTCATTGCTTCACTCACCAACAATAATCAGTGACAGTAGTATCGTTTGCATGCAATCATACAGCTCACATGCAAGGCATTCAAAACCAGTACTAGAAGAGTACATAGAGCTATGCTGTGCTGCAAGCTATGCTGGTCAGGCTATTGTAGCCGAGGTGGAGAGAGAGCGACAGAGAGAGAGCAAGAGTGAGAGAGAGTGCGAGTGAGTGAAAGAGAGAGAGAGAGAAAGCGTAAGAGAGAGATAGAGGGAGAGAGACGTGGAGAGAGAGAGAAGAGAGAGAGAGAGAGGGTGGTGGTGGTGGTGGCCCGGACCCCCTCGAGCAGACAAATGGACACATATATTACTTCACAGGAGGTCAGCACGATTACTGGATAAAGATCACAATATGACACTTTTCCTTTTCTGTACTGGCTCATTGAACTGATGGAGGGCCCCGGCAGCCGAGCCGTCTCCTTCTGTCCGGGATATTGATCACACATCTCACACATAAGTCCTCACAAGCCCTTTTCTTTTCATAGAGGATTGGAGAGAAATCCCATCTCTAACTGTTTTCCTTCTTATGTTTTACTGTCCTCCTGGCCGGTCTTATGGACTATACTCTGGAACAATGAAGTGAAGATTGCCATCTTGCTCGCCAAAAAAGACACAGAGAAAGAACAGACATTGCCGTCTTTTTTTTAATGGTGAAATTCACAAAAAATGTAATGCTAGGTCCGCATTCAACCTACTGCGGCTTTAGTTGGTTATTATCCCCTTAAACACACAGAGACACTCAAATAAACACATGCCTGACAATAAACATGAAACCATACAATTATGATTCATAAAATTAATATAAAATGATTATATATAGCATAAACTATGTAGCATAAAATTGTCTTTAGTTGCAAGGAGTGCGTCTCCATGGTTTGAAATGCTTTGTTTGTTCCCCTTTCTTTACTGCCCTTTATGTGTCTGCAACCGTGCCGCGTCTCTATTATTTTCTGGAATGGCCTGAGACAAATCAATAACACTAGCAAAATCTTTTTTATTTATGCAGTTATTAAGTCTTATCCTACAGTATGTCACAATTCATTTCAGCAACAGCTGAGGCCCCGCTCTCAGCCCGGGCCTCGCGGGGGGCGTTATGAGAATCATAAATAATACACTCTAATGAGATATGAATTGATTGCGTGGGGTAGGGGGGCTCCATCCATCACTCTAAATGATGTTTAACAATGGATTACCAGCCAATAATTCCACCGATATGAGATTAAATAAAATAGCAGGGCGGTTTTCAGCAGGCTACCACCCGTGGTTGCCCACGCACCCCCCCCCCACCAACGGGTGGAAATAAATCTGCTCAATTACTGTACCGCCAATCCGTTTTCCACCACTAAAGACATTATTATTTCATTTAGGGCTTGTTCATGCATCATAGATTATTTCATTTTAGCCAGTCAATAAGCAGAGCTGCAGTATTTTATTTTATTCACTGGGGCCTAAGGTGAAGTGGAGCTTTGAGTATCACGGGGCCCGGTAGGAAGAGCCAGTGAATGGGAGAAGGACGCCAGCCAGTGTGACTTCTCTGCAGTTACCAAAGTTCTTTATTTTCTTGCATATTTAGTTTTATTGGAGAGAAGTGTATATATACATTTTCCTTCTGCTATCCCCAAGCATGTGACAGGCATAAAGAAAAGAGTTTTCCGTCAAACCACTGATCAATTGAAACCACATTACTCGCTCCCTATAAGATGATTTAGAACAACACTTCAATGGCGGGGGGAGCAATGGGGAATTGGATAACGCACATGCTCACTGCTATCTAACTTGGCTGCAAATCACGTTATGGTTTTCAGCAGAGCCGAAGTTGTGATTGGTTATTTCTCTCCTAACTACATCAGGTCGTAGCTGTAAGGGTTTGCCTTGTGATGATTTGTGTTAATGATTGTTCTTATCGCTTTCCTTTGGGTTTGGAGACACATCTAGCGAGAGACGACCAACAACAGCCATGGACCATGAGGCTGATTAAGGCTGGGAAGATAGCTTGTTGTTGGGTAAAATAAGCAGCACTTTGTACTTCTAGCATCAGAACTCACAAACGTGTTTGACGGCACGGGTCAAGACAAGACCTTGATTTCATGTGCATGGTAATTCCAATTATAAATTCTGACCAAATCACGTTATTATCTTGGTAGTGCAGCATGAACACTAGTTATCAGCTTAGGAGAACTGGGTTCAAGTCCTGCAGAGAGAAGCCAGTGAAACCTAATGTAGTTAAAGTAATTATAACCTTCGACCAGATCATAGCTGGTGTCTGGGCGGTGCAACGGTATAGCTGATGGTTATCACCCATGAATATCTGTCCTGCCAAGGCAGCTATTCATCAAAACAAAACAGATGGATCGAGAAAAATTTGAACAAAAAGAGAAAGCTCTTCAATCGGACGAGGTCCGAAACTGGAAGCCTAAATGTTTTGAAGCCATATCCATGGCAAAGGGGACAGACAACAGATGGAGGTGAGAGAACAAGAAACAAAAGTAGAGTATGAGAAAATATGGCAAAAAGAGATAAGAGAAGAGGATGGCCAGAGCAAGAACACAAATACAGAAACAATATGAATAGAAAGATACATTTGAAATAAAAAACTTGTGAGAGAAGATTAATCAGACTAATGAAGATAAAGAGAATGAAAATGTTTAGAGAAATAAGAAAGAACGAGAAAAAAATGTAAAAAAACAGAAGAAAGGAGAATGAGAAAATTGTGAAAGAAGAGTTGATCAAGCTGAGAGATTTGAGGTATAATGTGTGTATGAAGTGTCCATATTGTGGAAGCTGTGACTGTTTATTGATTTTGGTTGATTCATGCTGTCTAAACTCTGGCATTCCAGGATGGCAGAAACTGCTGAATCTTAATTATAAGACAACAAAAAGATGTTTTGATGTTTTAGCATAAAGATCTACATTGTAAATGTTTTGAAGAAAGTTAAAGGTAAGCAAGTGTTAAAGAAGTATTAGATTAGAGAAGTATAATTTAAATAGATTTTATATTCAAAAACAGGTGAAACAAGAGTCAATGGAACAGTTTGAAAGTTGTGTCAGAATGTTTAACATTGTTTAAATGTACTGCTTTCTCGAGTGGAGATGGCTCAATAAAAGTCTATCAGACGAAGCGAAAATAAGCGAAAAAAACATTATCTCTACTTAAATGCACAAAACGTAGGAGAAGATGTAAATACAGACTCAAATCACCATCTATGGGTGTTATTGGTAGTTTTGGGTTACCATGTGTCAATCATACATTCTGACTGCACCCCCCTAAATCTGATTGTAGTGAGTGGGAGCGTCTTGTGCAACAAAGTGAAAGCATGAACAGCAATACAGCCCTGCACCTAAAAAGATAAATAAGTGAAATAAGAAGTTAGGGAGAACGCATTTTGACCTAAATCAGGTTTTTTTTCCCTTTAAAGTTTAAGTTGTTAAAGTCACACATGTGTGACTTCAACAACTTAGCAGTCTGTCCACTGACTTCCATTATCAAATATAATATTAAAAAGGTAAGTATCTTAAAAAGTCAAAAATATATAAAAAAATTAAATACTTGGACACGCAGCAGTTGGGGCGCAATAAGCGTTTGGTGTCGATACCTTGAAAAGTGCTCAAGAAATCAGGTAGATGAAGAAGAAAAAGACCAACAATAGCGTGACTAGCTTTGCAACCCCACAAATCCCCAAACAAAATGTCAACCAATCTATCCAGCTCATTCAGTTCAGCAGGTACGACGTACTACTACTGTTCCCAGTCAGACCGAAAGGTTCCCTTTCTTTTCTTTGATGTACTTTTTTGCTACCTTCTGTCTTCCCTGTGCCCATTCCGTCCATATCTGATATCTAAGGCTGTGTTCTCCCTGCCTCCCCCTGGCTGCCTCCTGTGGGTACAGAGTTGAGTGGGCTTGTCTGGGGGTTGAAGCCCAGGCTGGATTGGGGAAGAGGTGGCTGTCACAGTGTCTTGATTAATGACCCGTCGGTGGCTTGTCCAGCCATATTAGGGCTCCATGTATCTACCCGAGTCCATGCGGGGCGAGGGGGCTTTGTTCTGGGAGGAAATGGTGTCAGCGGCCCACAGCCGTTTGCCTATAAAAAGATAAAGATTTACTGTCATCAAAGGGCAGATTAAAGCCCACAATGGCAACATTGATTTCTTTTTCCTTTTTTTTTTTTTTTCAAAACCCCTTCCCCCCCAAAAAAATTCACATTTTGGGAGAAGCCATTCCAATGCTAGGAGGAGATATGATCAGCTTATTTGGAAAGGATAATATGGAATCTTCTCCCAGAATGAACTTTGAAAGAAGTAAATTGTAAATATTGATTTCTGAAATGAAGTGTCAATCTTGTTTGGGCCAAGATTATTCCTATCATCTGCCCCTCTCCCGCACCCCCCAGCCCCCCAACTCACACACCCCCCACCCACCCACACACACACACACACACACACACACACACACACACACACACACACACACACACACTAGCACACCACCAACAACGATGAATTCAAAACTGCTGACAAAGTGGAGTGTATAGGATTTCTGTTAGGAGGCGGTCGGCAGCGGTTTGCCGCTTGGCCGGGCCCGAGCCCCTTGCCGGTAATGGCTGTTCAATTTTATCAGATAAAGGAGGAGATCTCATCAGAGGCGAAAAATGAAATGAACTGTGACTCTGAATCAGGATACCCTGCTCTTATCCCGGGCAAAAATCATCCGAGCGGGGCCCAGGGCTTTCCATTATTTCAGGTCACTTCATTACGGCCCTGCACACAGGACCCAATTGCTACAAACAAAGCGGGCCCCTTCCTGTCTCACCCAGGGGTCGAATGTGAGGGCCAGTTTGATAGGTGCCTGACGTGTCCGGCGTTATCCTATTACCACTTAAGAGGCTCGCTGAAAGGTAGCAAATCTGGCGTGCGTGTTTGTTATCCTTTCTCACTCTACCTTTTGTATCATGAGAGCTTTTACTGCCCACCTTATGTCCAGCGGAGGAACAAAAAGATAATTCATCTACGTCGACAATCATTTTTTTGTTGTTGTCTGCGCTGTTCTTGCTCGCTTTGATTTTTTATTTTGGCCTAGGGACCCGACAGACAGGGTTAACCATTGTTTCAGATGTTTAAAGAATGCACACCACTGATGATATTTCATATCTATTTGTAGTTTATGTCACTGACGACCACTGTTTGGAGCGGTTTTGGAGCCCAAATGAGTATGCGACTGCAATGGAAACAAGTAAAATTCCTTGCTCACTCATCCAGGGTGTTGTCTGTGTGTCTGATCTGGTTAGATGCCAGGGTTAGAACAACAGAGCCTGCTTGTAAACCTGGAAATTAGCCTCACCTACTGCTCTGCCAACAATATTACCATAGTACCTCATTGATAAAAGAAGAGGACAAGACAAGCAGGATGACACCCTTGTTTTTGTTGTAGTTGTTGATGTACCTAATGCAGCTTTAAACAAGACCAACCCATGACTCACCTTGAAGGGTAGTCGCACGTGTGTGTGTGTGTGTGTGTGTGCGTGTGTGTGCATGTGTGCGTGTGTGTGCGTGTGTGTGTGTGTGTGTGTGTGTGTGTGTGTGTTTGTATGTGTGTGTGTGTGTTTGGATCTCTTTCTTTCATTTTCTTTTTTTACTAATAATGAATGAATAAGCTGTTATCGCCGAGGAATTTGTAGCTTTGTGAGTAATTACAGTTTTTTGTTGCAGTTCCATAGGACGGGTATTGATCTCCGAGCGGAGCTGTGGTCGATACACACGGGGGCAGGCGGCACTTGATCGCTACGCAGGAGAAAAATGACGTTAGGCTAAGCAGCCAGATTTGTAATAGAACACTAAGGGGAAAGCTTAGGGGGAGGCACCGGACGCTGAGGAATATACAACACAAACTGCAATGATACTCAATATAAATGTGTATTTCTTCTCCCACTGTCATGGTTATTATGATGATCAAGAGGTTCAAGATAATTCTGATGTTAATGATGATTTTTTATTATTGTTCATATATTTTCCTATTTCTTTTCTTTTCTTATTTGAAACCAATATTGTATTTGATGTGTGTATGTGTCTCCAGTGATCATGGATAACTTACTATCTGATCTTTCTCTTGACCAGCAGATCCATACATTGACGCTCGCTGAGTTACATTATCCCACTCCGGCCATGCATAGAGGTCACTGATACGTAAAGAGCTTCCTCCGTTTGTATCGTTTCCCCATCAAACACACTGGAGATAGACACGCCTGATGGAAACAATCACAACAAGTCACCACAACCACAAATCAAACGTTTAAATGGTGAGGTGACAGAAATGTATAAACGATGTGACACACTTTGAAATATTGTTAAGAGTGTGTTCGATAAGACCCCAACATAGGGTCAATATTAGACACTCCAGTGATATTTTAATGACTTTAACATTAAGGCATTTCCTTCTGGGTGAAGTTGAGGGTCCAATAGTGTTATTTTATGAAGGAAAGAAAAAATAATAGTTTGGTTTTATTGCTGTTATGGATTGCATCTTCCATAGCTTGCTGTTTTGTGATTCATTATTATACAAATTTTCATACATTTTTTAAATTGCATCAATAGGACTATTATGTTATAAAATAAATGACGAATTACAGGTACACAACAACATTTACAGTGTTTAAAATGGGTACTGCAGTCGAAATTATAAATATTGGAGAGTTGTCTCAGCCCGACCCCATTTCCCCATACTCAATGGTCATGTGGATTGCCAGGTTTAGGACACTCACCTAACATGAGCGCAAGGCAAGCTGAGTGCAACATTATAATTTGACAAGGACACGTGAAAATGAGTCCTATTTGTTTTAAAATCTTCGGGTACCAAAGGAGAGTGAATCACAACACACAGGCCTAAACAAAAACAAACCTTACGACTGTAGCATTGTTGTCCCAGAAGCCATTATTTCGACATAGCATATTTCCTTAATATCTGATTACGTATCATGGTCCCTTTATGATTAGTACAGTAAATTAGTAACATTTAGCTGCTTCAACTAAACATGGTGACATGAAAAACCATGATTTGTGTGTATAATCCATTAAGGATGAATGAAAACATTTGATTGTAAGAATTAGTCAATGCGATATAAGGGCCCATTCGTTACATTTTGTTACAATGAAATCCATCTTATAGAACTTAGAATTGACAGCTCTTTTACAATAATCTCAGAAACCCAAATAAAACACCCTCTCTCTGGGTGCACGGTTTCCACATGCTCCCAGTGCAACGTGGCAGTCACTTTATGTGGTGATTTACAACAAAGCGAGTAGCTCAATGACTTTATAAACTTCATTCTAATTGGCTAGTGATTAAAATGGGGAGGGAGGGGAGAGGGGAGGTAGGTTGATCAGGTGAAGCCCTGGCGCAGTGAAGTGATGTTAAGAAGGGGGACGGAGTGTGTTGTACAAGCCACCCGGCGTGGTCACACTTTATGCACCCGTGACGGGAGATGTCCAGGGTGACTACTCTGTGTAAGAGACACATGCCAGGAAGAATTACCCAAGGAGTTTTACATCCACTCCTGAAAACGGACCCGCACTGAATGTACTTAGATCCGCTGTCTTCTGGTCCCACTGTGCAGAGGGCATTCAGTATAACATATATATATATATATATATATATAGAGAGAGAGAGAGAGAGAGAGAGAGAGAGAGAGAGAGAGAGAGAGAGAGAGAGAGAGAGGGAGGAAGGAACTAGGGAGAGAGGAAAATGGTAACATATTTTTTATTTTACTTCAAAGCTGCGAAGTTGACATTAATAGAGAATCAAAAGTCTTTGATTTTCAAAAACAAAGTTGAAAATCTGTCGGTTACGTTTGAGAGCACAGGGCCAATTTAAACCCTCTACCTCTACCCCAAATGTGGAATTAGAGAGGATTTGATGCGTTTCAAATTGAACAGAGAGGGGACACTCTGTCAGAAGCGCTGCACCTACAGGCGTCATTTAAGTAATGTCTTGTGGCGTCTTTGACGCATCGCGGGGCCAGCGCATGGGAATGACGGATTTATGCCGACACTGCCGCGTTTTTATCTCCTCTGTCCCAGTCTGAGTGCATGCTCTGCTTGGCGGAAAACGAAAAAAAAAATGGGTGGACATACGCGTCGATTTGAATCATACAGGCTGTGTGTTTGAGCTATCTGGATATTCACTTTAAACAGCGTCTAAATCAGGCCGTTCTCAAAGGAGCCCGTCGACTCCTTATCGAGGCACAAGCGCAGCTAGATCACTTGATTTGCTTAAGGAATAGAGGAGATATTAACAGCTCCTGACTACGGCAGTGGCCCTTCTGTTGTTCGTATTAAACCTATCCACCACTTCATTATACAGCCAGTCTCTGGAGAGTCCTGTTGTACAGTCTCCCTCTTTATCTCCTCCTCCTCCTTTCTCATCCTCCTTGTCTCTACCACTCCCCTGTATCTCCCCCTCACTCGCTCTCTTTCCCTCTCTCCCTCCCTCCGTATCCCTCCCTCTTCCCCTCTCTCTTTCTCTTCACCTCTCTCTCCATCTCCCTCCCTCTGTATCCCTCGCTCTTCCACACTTCCTCTTTCATCCCCTCTCTCTTCTCCTCGCTCCATCTCCCTCTCTCTCCCACTCTCTCTCTCCCTCTATCTCTCCCTGGTGATACGAGCATCCCTGGTAGCAGACAGGAGCATCATCAACATGCGCAGTGTGGCGGTGTCATGCAGATAGCCTCTCTGTGTTGGTAATGGAGGAAACAGCGATCGATATGGAAGCAGGAGATGGCTGCAGCCGGAGAGGCCCTGTTTGGCTACCCTTAATCCCGATGATGAATAATGTCGCGGTCATAATCGCGGCGATCATTTAGCGCTGACACTTCACTCTGTGATGAATGGCATGTCAATAGCGCAGCGGCTCCGCATCACAAAGTGGCCAAGTGACAAGTTTTGAAATATTAATTTGAGTGTGTGTGTGTGTGTCTGTGTGTGTGTGTGTGTGTGTGTGTGTGTGTGTGTGTGTGTGTGTGCTAGAATGAGCCATCAGTGTCCATTATTTATTAGCATAAACTGGGTGTTTGGGATAATTTAATAAACTGGGATAATTTTCTGAACACAAGAAAGAATAGCCTGCTGTTTTCTCTGTAGATGAATCTCATAGCGTGTTTCCTGAATTATAGGAAAATAACACATTGTACCATTGAAATATATTCAAATCCTACTACCCTCCAAAACAACGGCTACATTAACAATATGTTAAAAGATTTATTCTGGTAATTAAGTAAGGGTTCCCTTTAACATTTAAAATGTGCCCTTTAACCCTGGGTCAAGCCTGCATGACGGGTCTTGAGGGAAGAGAGAATAGCAAATCTTGACATCTCTGGAGGATTAGCACTCTAGCATGACATTAGCATGACATTAGCATGACATGATAGACTTTGGCAGTGTCTCTTTTACATATATTAGCTGCCATAGTCTTCAAAGCAATTTGTCTTTTGTTGGAAAGAAAACGGGCAATTCTAGTGTAGATGTAGATTGTAGCCTATTGTAAGCAAGTCCATTATTTGTTATCACCTGTTAAAGGATTTTGCCTAATAGATTCACACAATTAAAATGTAGTATTATTGTAGTATTTAGTATTTAAAAACATGCATTTAGTCATTCAAAGAAGAATAGAAAAACAAACAACAAAGAAAAAGAACAAGTAAGTACACATTGATTGTACCTTGTTTCGGCTATGCTATGAACTGAGCCATGGCTGACAGTTCCATCCCTTAAAGTGTTAAACCGTTTACAGTGGCTCTGATAGAAATTATTTGATGCCTGCTCCGTGCGCACTGGGACTTGGTGGACGAGGAGGTAAATTGATTTGATTCCTAACTCTCTCCTTATCTATAAATGTTTAGGGACAGAGTCAGTTTTTGGTTATGATTTATTACTTCAAAGCTATAAAGTCTCTTGTTGACATGGAAAGCAAGGAACTCACTTACTTGTTATCCTGGGCGGCCTATCTCTGAGGCCACCGTGACTAGGGCCTGAAGCTGCACTTCTTCCCCCCCCGCAGGACTCAAAAAGGCATTTTGATGATTCTGTTGACACAGGTTATGGAAGGAAATAATGAAAGAGATAAAAACTTCTATTATGATTTTTTTCCTTTTTTCCGCACCCCCTTCCATTACTTCTGTATGGCAGATTGCATGATAGATGACGTGTCAGGCTACTGGTTATTGTTAAAGATTTTCTGATTTCCTGAGCAGTAAATAGGCTCCTCTGACCTTTTCTGAGAAGGAATTGTTTCGTCCCCATACAGCAATCGCTTGTTTTGATGCTACGGGATGATATGAAAATAAAATGTAGAAAAAACTTCCACTGATATACTTCTTTTTATCTACATAATTTGTAAACGTGACATTATGTCCCCTCTATCCAGGGAAAAGAAAACCCATGTCTGTGGCTAATGTATTTCCTCCAAGTTGAGGCGGCAGAACCTTGATGTGTCTTGGGACACTGTGTACACAGCTTCTGTTAAGTCCCATGGACCAATGTGGCTAAGCCAGGAATGGACTAACACAGCCGCTTTGACCTTGGCTGGGCTTATTTGCTCCGGTGCGACAGCCTAAATATTTACCTGTCATTGTTGATGATCCTTCAGGCCTCCGCGGCTGTAATGCTTTTGATGGAGGAGCAGAGCTTTGTGGCACTCCCCTGCCATGGAATTGCAAAATTAGTTAGCAGCGAATTGGGCTGTATCTTTTCTTCCAACACCACAAGCTTAATCCCACACCTTATAACGTGGGTACAATTACTTTGTGAAAAAAAGAAAGAAAAAGACAAGAGGCAGACAGGCCAAGTAGCTAAGCAGCAAACACCCTGAATTTAACCTTGGCAAGAAGAGCGCAGATGTGCCAGAATCGTACATCATAACTATATAAACATGATGTTTGATGGCATGGAGGAGGTGTTGGGAGTTGATCAGCGATCTTATAGAAGCATACAGATCAACCCTTTATAGAAAACACCAGTCGATTTCTCTGTTCCACGCTGAACCACCTCCTCCTCTTCCTCTACACTCTGAGTCTCATATAGTGACACACCAGAGGGATTGCTGATCTCCATTTTAGATAATAGCGTTCAATCTCTTATCATTTACAGCTGTCCAGTGGTAAACAACAAAACAAAACAAAAAAGATTGAAATAGATGAAAAGAAAAAGAATTAAGGGGGGGGGGGGGAAAGCTCCTCTTTTCCTCGTAAGGTTTTACTCTTTTCATGCCATTGTTGGCCTCTATAAGATGATAGCTATCAAAATCATAACTGCTTACACGTTTTCAGGACTCAATCCCCAAAACAGAAACTTTCAATTTCCAAAATTGATTTGTTTCGGGAGGCATTTATCTTTCCCCTCAAACAATGGAAAACGTTTTTTTCCCCCTACTTTTTTCATTAAACTTTTGATTGCTCCTCAAGCTAAAGCCACTTTCTCGAGAAAGGGGGCAACAAAAGACAAGAAGAAAAGTGCCAAAGGGCCTCTTTAAGCCATTTCCCCACTATAGGACCTTATAGTACCCAGCCAGATGCACATGACCAACGTGGACAATTCCACCTAACCTCCCATCTGGTTAATAGAATAAGGTAAAGTAATGCATTTTTAACACTCCCTAATTGGCTAAGTCATTTCATTATTATAAATATTAGGTATCTGTAATAGGGAACACTAATTCCTTTGACTAGACTACTGAGTCCCGCCGTCCAATAAGCATGCTAATCTAATTAGAAAGCTAGCGGAGCCGAACGACTACATTTTCTCATACTTAGCGTTAGAGGGTCGGGGCTTTGGCGAAGCAGATGTGCTGTGAAATTAATTTCCTCTGGTGTAACCGGAGACGCTCTTCTCCTGGCCTGTGTTATGAAATTTCCATTTCACAGATGATAACCTATTATCACTTTGTTCGAGGGAAACGTGTTAATGGCCGGAAGGATTGAATTATTCATATTTGCTCATTTCTATTCCGCAGCTCGCGCCTGCTCTTTTCATGCACTGGGAGAGGGCTAATGTAAACATGACCGGAATCCTTGTAAATTGGCTTGTAGAGGAGACTGTTAGCATAGCGCCTGGGGACTGATGCTAGACAGGGATAACAGCTGATATCTATAAGGTACAGCCGATGATGCACGCGTCTGGTGCCTTGATGTGTCTGTGCGTGTGTGTGATGTGTGATGTGATGTGTGTGTGTGTGTGTGTGTGTGTGTGTGTGTGTGCGTGCGTGCGCGTGTATGTGCGTGCGTGTGTGTGTGTGTATGGTGTGTGTGTGCGTGTGGATTTTATGTGCATGTGTAAATGAGAGGGAAATTGAAAATCTGTTGGCATTTCACGTGCTTACGTATGTATGCGCGTGCACATATTTTGAAAACTCAGCGAATAGTCAAGTAGATGTGAATGACACATTGATGTGAGTATCAGCATCAGTGTGTGTGTGTGTGTGTGTGTGTGTGTGTGTGTGTGTGTGTGTTTGTGTCAACAACAACAAGGAAGCAGGCAATGTAATGGCAACTAATTGAAACAGGAAGAAATAGGCTGTTATGCTTAGTGTGCAACATATGCTGAATCTTTACATAATTACATTATTTAAGAAAACTATGATTTAGTTTTGTGCTTGGTACTTTTGGTTAAGGATGAAACCATGAACACATAAACATAATTTATTTCATGACAGTTTGATGTTAAATAATGTCTTAACTGTTCCATGGTGGCAGGACAGCAGAACGCCCATTCATAAGCACTGAGCCTTCCTCTCGCCCTGTGACGTAGCACCTGCTCCATGGCGGGGCTAGACACATGTCCTGTGTGTGTGTGTGTGTGTGTGTGTGTGTGTGTGTGTGTGTGTGTGTGTGTGTGTGTGTGTGTGTGTGTGCGTGTGTGTGACAATAAAATATGCATGCAGCATTCATTAAATTACACTGATGTGTCTGTTATATTATCTAGGCTTTGTCTGAACAGGCTATTCATACAGTATTAATTAATCAGTGTATGTCCTTAAACGTTATACATTTGTAAAATAATGATGATAATACAAATATTAATTCAATGTGTGTACATCATGCAACGGAATACATGTATTTATTTCATACACAATTTTGTGGTGATTAATCATTGTCATAATACTTATAAGCACAACCTTGCAGTGCGATCAAAGTATCGATTTAAGTCCTGGAATTTAGAAACATTGAAGATTCATGCCAACTACTTGAATAATCCTTCAGTTCTTTTGGAAAGAGTTGGGTTCATCATGTGTTAAAATGATATAAAGTATAAGTATAAATTACGACCATCACTAGGTGGCAGTAGAGTATCCTAAAATTGCATAAATGCATATGCTTTTCACACCGTGCAACTCTGACTTCACTATCAATCAAGTTGTCCTTCAGTGAGGGAGGACTTTGATGTGATCGGTGCCAGACACTCTCCTGGCTGAATTTACTGTAGTGGGCAATGTTTTCTAACTTTATTTTGGATCGATTATTCATTGTTTTGCCAACACCAAAATATATTTAGATTTACTCACCCCGAATGTATTTGTCAAAATGCAACAAATAGACGAAAAATGAAAATAACTAAATTGTTTATTGTTTTATTTTTGGATAAATTATCCAATATATATGGCTGAGAGTGTGTGTGTATATATTTATGTATATATATATATATATATATATATATATATATATATATATATATATATATATATATATACATATGCATGTGAGTCAGTCAACAAAAATAAAAAGTGCATGTACACAGGGCGCCTTAGCACTCGGCACATGGTCAACTGGATGGTTACGTTGCATCTGGGTTGATTGACTGCACTTCAAGTCCTGGCTAACTCTTGACTGAAATTCAAAACAGCATGAATGCAGAAAACTTCTCTAATAAAGTCACTCTCTGACCGCAATTGTTTTTGAGGACCTCTCTATTATACCGCTGCTTAACACGATCCATAGCAATTCAAATCCTTATCAATATCAATTTACTCATATCAATAAAGATCAGCCTCCCTCCGGATCACGTCTCACTGGCTTCTGTCTGACATTGCGAGCCCCCTTCATCAAGCTCAGACAACAGCCCCCTCCTGACAACACACCAACATACACCAAAACACACACATTAAAACACACACACACACACACACACACGCACACACACACACACACACACACACACACACACACACCAGCTCTTGACTTTAGCATCAATAATGCTGACCGCCTTTGTGTGAATATCGACAGTTATCAAAAAATGCCCTTGATGTAATTTCATGGCTGTCGACACTCACAGGCCATATGCTAAGGATTATAGGATGCCTTGTGTGTGTGTGTGTGTGTGTGTGTGCTGCATAAGTATTATAAAGCACTACATGGCTGGAGACGAGTAGCTGGACACTTTACAGAGGTTTTAGTGCCTCCTTACTGCTTTATTGGAACCACAATGGCCGCCGAGCGCTGAGCTAAACCGGTGGGTGAGTGGGTTGGGTGGAGCGCTTACAACGGTGGGCAGGGTACCCTGCAGGGGTGGGCCCGCGGCAGCACCCCCATGTGTGGCGCTAACCTAGCACAAGACGTGTCCCCACACTCGGGTAGCATATGGCTGCATTTCCAGCATTTCTTCCTTTTTTTATTCTTTTTAAGTCTTTCAGGTCATAAAGCGTTGGACGTTTAAATGCGTCCACCGATGCACCATCAAACGGAGGACAGTCAGCAGTCACCGGGACACTGCCGGCAGGGGAGGGAACACGAGCCCCTGCCTCCTCCCGAGTTCCCACAGTGTCATTGTAGTTATGACACCTCGTCAATCATACACCCTGCATTAAGAGATGAGAAATGTTTCCCGCTGCTCGGACTGAGGGTAGGACTGGGAACCAGATGTGTTGAATAGACACACACAGCACCTACCATCATTTATGCAATATAATAATGCATTTGAATCAAGGGTGTGTGTGTGTGTGGGGTGTGTGGCCATAAATATTCATCCCAAGTGTCCTTTGGAAATCTTTGCCAGGCCTCAATTTGTCATTGCTATTTATAGAAGCATGAGTTTGTCAAAAGATAATTTTGCAAGTGTTTGTCCTTGGGAGTTGTTGACTCCTGCCACACTTGAAGTCCACGAGTGGAAAGACATAGTAGTAATCTAATGGTCTGATTGCTCAGACGTTGTAGATACAATCTTGCTGTGATGAAGAATGACCTAATGTATCCAAACGTCGCCAACAACAACAACAAACAACAACTAACATGCCCAGCATAACGTTATGAGTAGTTGAGATAATAGCAAGGTGGCTATTTTTCTACATTCTTTGCATGTATTTATTGTATATATTTTTCATGTTTTTTTTTATGAAGTGACCCTGCTCTGCAGTATGTCACAATGAATGAATGAAGATCACGCCTTTGCAATACGTTTGCTTTCGTTCCCTAAAAGTCAATCAACTCTCCCTCCTTCCTTTTCAGAAATCCTTTCTGCAAACACTGCTTTTGTTATTCTGCTGCCGATGGTAGCGGGGCGGCGGTGCCTCGGCTGTTTTGTAGGCGTGTGCACATCCTGATCTCTCATAATATTAGTTAAAATCAATGCGTTGCTTTTTTTTTAATTATTGCTCATGGTACAAAGCAGGGAAGGCTCATTTAAGGGCGGATCGATATCAGAGTGCGATTGGTGGACAGCAGAGCTGTACATCAGGCGCCTTGATGTGAAAATCATTGGGGCCTGTGCGGGCTGAGGCTGCCGCTGATCATCCTGCTTAGCCCCCCAGCTGGCTGCAGGGCCTGGCTAATGGGTGAACCCTCCATGAACCAGCATCCCTAAGCCTCCACGCACCCCTTTGGAGCACCGCGGGGCCTCATCTCCCCCGCCCCCCATCCCCCCCTCCGCCACTCGATGGGGGGGCTGGGGGGTGGGTGGGAGGGGGTTATAGTCTCGATTATAACCAGAGCGAATGAAATCCAAAAAATGTTTGGGACCCGAACGAAAGATAAAAAAGAGTCTATTATGCTTGGGATTATTATATTATATTGTTATGATTATTGTTTGTTTTACCATATGGTGTTCCCTCCTGCCCTTCCAACCGCACCCACCCACCCACAGAGGCAACGTCACGTTGGTCCTGGTTGTACAGCTCTATTATCTCCCCTATCTGTCCCCCTGACCACCATAGGGCCAGACTTAGAAGCCCATGCACACGCCACAATGTGCTCTGTGCGTTGCAGAGAGGTTAATAACTTGGGCCCCCTGGACATTATTTAAGGGTGTTCAAGAGGAAATGTAATGCCCTCCTGTTTCTGCTGCTCTCGATTCACCTTTGACCTACCCCCCCCCCCCCCACAAATACACACAAACACACACACACACACACACACACACACACACACACACACACACACACACACACACACACACACACACACTCACCAACCTAGCTGACAAGCCTCATATCCAGTAGGTCCTGGGTCATCTCTTTCTCTCTCTCTCTCTGCCTCTCTCTCTCTCTCTCTCTCTCTCTCTCTCTCTCCCCCTCACACTCACACACACACACACACACACACACACACACACACACACACACACACACACACACAAACACACACACTCTCATTCACACTCTTGCTCTCTCACAAGCTCCCCCCCCCCTCTCTCTGTTTGTCTCTACCTCTCTCCATCTTCACTTTGCGTCTACAGTTTGAGCGAGGGCCAGTTTCAGTTCTCCTCCATCATGGCTGGTCGCCCCTCCGGTGCTAAACTGATACAGATGATGTTAATCTGAGCAGAGTGTGAAGTGCAGCGATTCCCAGACACTCTGTGTTATTTGTCACCATTACACTTGCCTCAAAGTGGCTCCCGTTGTGCACAGGAAGTTAAAAGCCCAAATCATTGTTTTCATCATTAGGTCACCAAGCATTTATTATCCATTTGATACAGTAAAACATGTCGCGTAGGCTTGCCACCAATGGGGTACCTGGAATGAGGGAGTATCAATCCCCATATGCAACACTTCGATGCCCGATTAGCATCGCCGGGAGCACCGCAGTTGCACTTTCAGGTTAAATCGGCAAAAAATAATCACCTGCTTTGCTTTCCCACCTCTGGGCCTTTGTCATGACAATTGCTGCACTGTGGGAATTGTTGCACTTATTTCAAACCCTGATGTGCACCTGGGACAAGACATTGTGGAATTCATTTGTTTCTGAGCCTTAGTGTAGATTGGGTTTGATTCGATGTGTGCAGTTTTTCAAGCGGCTGTGACGTAGAAATATAATTGTGCACAGAATGAGTGCTTTGGTGCAGACGCATGAATCAGAAAGGGCAATTCTGACAAGTATTGCTGCTTAATATGTGCAAGTAGGAATAAATACTGGTTAAGCATAGTGCTGTGTGCATAGTACATCAGTGTTCTCAAACACTAATGTAATGGTTGTACGCATTTGGCGGTTGTTCTGGAGATTAACATCTATCATCTACTCAATGCAGCAGCAAACACACATGTTTACATGCATACAAAAATGGGAGCATACATGCGCAACCAAACTACCACACACACACTCCTGCACACACAATCGTGCACACACACACACGCACACACACACACACACACACACACATACGGAAACAGATCCTACTCCGCAGCACTCCCTCAATCACACAAACGTGTTATTGCCGTGCATCAATCATGCATCCATAAGAGTGGTTCATTTACTAATTAAAACTTAAAAAGGGAACGAAATTGACTAAGCACTAAATACTTAATCACAAGTTTTGACCAGCAACTGACAATGCAATCTATAGCAAGATATCAATCAAGCCCAAGGAAATTGCTTTTATGAACTGGCCTATTTTTTGCCACAATCACCAAAGTCATTTATTATGCCTTTAATTCCTCTCTTAGTACAATGCGTTCAATCATTTCGATTGAGGCGCCCCGTGTGAGCCCCCAGCACATATCTGCCACCCCCCCCCCTCCCCCTAAGATGGCGAGGCGCATAAAACAAGAGAAAGTTTGCATCTCCACTGAGCGGTGAGTCAATAAATACACGCCCGCTTAATCTTCCTCGCGTGTCAATCTAGATGCCTGTCAATTCCAAATGGGGCTTTATTCTAATGAAAAAGGCTCGGAGGCAGGGAGGAGTCTCCCGCTGGTTCAGATTTAAGATGAAATGATACCATGGGTTATAGGGTCTGATTAATGTCAAGGACATCAGAGTTCAGCATGGTGGAGCTGATCTGCATCTCCCCGTGTGCACGCGCCGAGG
This sequence comes from Micromesistius poutassou, assembly GCF_964030765.1. Lineage (NCBI taxonomy): Eukaryota > Metazoa > Chordata > Actinopteri > Gadiformes > Gadidae > Micromesistius > Micromesistius poutassou. The sequence goes on from NC_140278.1 coordinate 10,467,631, forward strand.
CAGCACTCTGCACAAATCATGCATGGCTAAATATCAGGAGCTGTATCAATACACCCTTGTTGAAATGAACACACAATGGGTCATATACTGTATATATCCTATATGTGGCAATGACTATGAGGGACCATTACGATTAACATTCATTATGATTATTATTATAAATATTAATTGCGTTGTTGATATTCATTTGCCAAGTCACATAGTATACATATATCCATAATATATATATATATCATGGATATCATGGATATCATGGATATATGATTTAATATTGTTTTTTTTACATTGCTTGTGCAAATATATTTCATATAACACACACACTTGTATGCATTGCATAGATGAACAGCACACCATAATGTCGCATGGGGAGAGAGAAAAAATAAAATAGGTCTACTACATGACAGGGAGTGTGTAGCCCTGATGTTGTCCATGATAAATCTAAACAAACACACATTGCATGTTGCCACTTTGTCATCCTGCAAGCCTGCCCTTTTATCCTGCAGGAAAGAAGAGAAACACACACACACACACACACACACACACACACACACACACACACACACACGCGATCCACAAGCGCCTTCACTGAGATTGAGACAAGTTTCCCTTTGATGGGGGAATGTAAATGTGTCATTTATACCTGTCTTGTCTTTTATCATGATGAAGCAGTTCATACCCAGCGAAGGGGAAAAAGAGAAATGCAAGCAGTGGCTTCATTCATCGCCTGTCCTGTTTCATTCACACGCCTGTGATTCTCTATCATGGTCCTCTCGGCAGCCGTCAAGAAGAGCGGGGGGACCGGCATTGAAACAAATCTCTCATATTCAGCTTTTTGATTTCATTCTTTCTCCCCCGTCGTCTCTCCTATTAGCTTATTCATTCTTCACACGTGACTGCCAGTCTGTTAAGGTCATATTAAACCAAAGCAATCCCCTTTAAATGGTTATCTACGACGTGCATTAAAAAGCTCTTTGCTGCCCTTTAAATATTGTGATTGGGTTATAGAGGAGGGTCGCTGTTTCGGAGCACTGATCGCTCTCCCAGGAGCCTGCTTGAGAATATAAATTGAGTAATATTATAGAGGCGGGCACTCCACAAGGACTGGGTAATGAATAGGATTCATGATCTGAGCAGGAACAGGAGGTCATGCAATGAAGTGAAATACTCAAATAAGTCCAATCCAAACCCCTACAGATGATGATACATTAACTGAGACCCTCGCAATCCTGCTCCCGCTCTCTGTGTGTTGCGCCTATATGCACCACATATTTACTTTTTAAAGCATTTGCGGGTGCGATAAACCAAGTAGAGAGGGAAGGGGGAGAAAGAGGGTCTGGGTTAATATAATTATTTAGACTTGTTTTGAGTTTAATGACAACTGTGATGGAGGGTTATTCCAGAGGAGCTGCAAATCTTATAATCTTCTTCAAAGAAATTAAGAAAGGGAAAAAAGAGAAAGGAAGGGATTTGTTTTACCCGTGTACAATTTTGTGACCTTGTTGCTCACAAAATTAATCATAAGAAATGTACCAGATAAAAGATTATGCCTTCCCTGGGTCTAAATACGAGATATTAAGATTTCAGATGTAATCCTTGCAGATTATAATTCTCTTTTTCCCCTTGCAAGGAATTACGTGCATTCATCTTCTCTAATATGTAAGCTGTGTTTATACCGGATATATAATTTTGCTTGTGATCCCCTCTGAAGCAGGCAAATCTGCTGGTGTGTAATATTGGGCCTTATGACCTTCTGTATCTCCTCATCTCTGTCTCCTATGTCTTACCTGGGAGACTGATTACATGTTACTTAACTGTGTCCAAGAACATTGGCTTGACATCAGAAAGTTGTTTCACCATCATAACAGGCATGACGATAAGGAATTACCTCATCGCTATATCATGTCACTTTCACAAAATTCTGGATTGGTATTGTTTTGCATATAAATATAAATACTTTTAGTTATTTTTTCAAGTGAATTTCCCAAAGTGCCTTAAAAAGTTGTATTTTCTGTGTGTTCCTTCTCATGATACAGCAAATAAATGTAATGCAATAGAAACAATCATGGCCCATGTTTGGAATTTATATAATGTTTTTGCCTGAAATGGTACGTCTGTTTCTCTCTCTCACTCACTCTCTCCCTCTTTGTCTCTCTCTTTCTCTGTCTCTCTGTCAGCGAATCTTGATGGAGTGTATAGGGGATGGAATGAGCCGGGCCGTTTGCAATCAGGCACACAGAAAATGGTTAATTCCACTTTTGATGACACCAGGCTGGGCAAGCACAACAGTTTTCAAGTGCTGACACTAACCTGTAATGACTGAGTGAATGGATGGAGAATATAGAGGGAGAGAGACAATATATAGGGAGAGGGAGGGAGAAAGAGAAAGTGAGAGAGAGAGAGAGAGAGAGAGAGAGAGAGAGAGAGTTAAGAGAGAGAGAGAGAGAGAGAGAGAGAGAGAGACATACACACAGAGAAGAAAAGAGACACATCTGCTTTCTGCACTGCACTTCTTTTTTTTTTTTCGCATTTCGCTTTTCAGCATCTACAGTCCCGGGCCAAAATACCATTAATACTAGTGTCAGAGAAGAGAGTGGACATAGCCTTGCAGCCGACGGCTTTGAGTGCCTTGAGAAGAAGATACTCTGGAAGCCTCTTGGGGGAGGGGAGGGGGGAGGAAGGGAGGGCAGGGTGGAGAGATGCTGTCCAAAGAAACCAGCCCCATTCTCTGGTCCCTTTTGTGGCGGTGCCGCTCGGCCCTCCTCTTCCTCCTCCTCCTCTTCCTCCTCTTCAACCTCCTCCTCCTCCTCTTCCTTTTTTTTTTTCTTTTATATTGTGCAAAGATTAAATTGCACATGATCTCTGGTGTCTCCGGCCTCTTGCCTGTCGCAGCTCCTTGACCTCCGGGGCAGCTCAGATAATAGATACATCGGGGTGTTGGTGTCTGGCGCCCAACCGCTTGTCCGCCACAGTCCAGTTCCCCCGCCATTGTGGCATGGTCCGAGGTAATTAAGTAAAATGGCGGATAAGGCCTTGGCGCGTCCGTTTCAATATTTATTACATCCTCTTTGTGAAAAGAGCTGTTTAGTCCCGCTGTATCTGAAATGATCTCCCAGGCAATTACAAGTGCATTTAGAATACACATTAGGGGGCAATCCTCACCCCTTACAACACAGCCCCCTGTGATCCGACCCACACAGATAACCGATGGAAGTAATAAGGGTTGATCCCCATTTGCTTGTGAAACACAATTTGTATGCATTCAGGAGGAGGCGTATGGAATGATAGAATTATCTGCTAAAATAATAAAGACCACTTGCGTCATGCTGGGATGTCTTGCGATTACCCCTGGAAAAAAACTGGCAGACATTTCTGCTGATTTTCACCTCCTTTATATTTGTCGAAAGTCAAAGTGAGAGTTCAGGTTGAAGTCACGGTACACACTGGGCGTTCATGTGAGCCAAGGCAATAGAGAAGGCAGAAGCATCAAGCTTTCTGTGGTGTCTGTCTGTAATAGACCAGTAAACGCCTGGACCCAGTTTCCCCTCAGCTTGGGGTCTGTTACAAAAAAAAAAAAGTATTCTGTGTGCCAATTGCTCAGAGCCAGTCTCTGTCTACTTTCTCTGTCTCCTCTCTGTCTCTGTCTCTCTCTCTCTCTCTCTCTCTCTCTCTCTCTCTCTCTCTCTCTCTCTCTCTCTCTCTCTCTATCTCTCGTTTTTTCTCTACTCTTTCTCTCTCTCACTGTTTCCTCTCTCTCTCTCTCTCTCTCTCTCTCTCTCTATCTCTCTCTCTCTCTCTCTCTCTCTCTTACCATGTCTCTGTCTATGTCTCTCTCCCTCTTAATTGACTTCCTAGTTTGATAACACATGCCTGTCTGATCGGAGCCGGGCTGTCTCACAGATGCTGGGAGGAACGTGCCTCCTCGATAGCAGATCAATTAGTCTATTAAGATAAATCAGGAGACATGGAGCTCCTATAGCCTACACTTCACAACACACTATAGGACCCCCCCCCTCCCTAAACATTTTAAAGCCAACATGTTGGTCTGCAATAGTACAGTCTCCACCAGAGCTCGTCTCCTCAGACAGATGGCCTCCTGCCTTTTATGATATGTGACTCCACATGAGCATTGTTCTGTAGGTCAGCCATGACAGATGGCCGGGATATTGATTCTATGGAGATAGCACCACGTATGACTTAGAACTTAGAACCTTTGGTTAAACAGATGAGTTACTTTTTATCTCGCGGACACCCGATCGGTCAGATAACCCGATATGTGTTTCATTTAGAAACTATCACAATCTTATCTTTCTTCTCATTCTCTTTCTGTTTCTCATTTTGATCCTCGTTCTTATATGTATAAATTAAGTATATATTAAATAAAAAACTTTTATTATTATTATTTTTTTTCCTCAGTGAAAATTGAAAAACTCAAACTTTATCGAAACAAGTGCAGGACAACAAAGTGAGCTCGCTGACACCTGAGGCAGCATCGGCTTCCTGCCCGCCCTCAGTGCCCATGAGCAGAGCAGCAGCACAACAACAAGAACACAAAAAGACCGTCAGGCCAGATAACAGGTCAATAGAGCCCACATCATCTCCTTCAAGATCCGATTTCACCCCGTCTTCCTTCCCTCCCCCCCAGCACTTTTAAAGTACATCCAGCAATTGCGTCGCTTTCCGTAAGCAACTTTTATGGAGGCCTCGCAGAAAAACGCCTGCAAGCCCCCGGGGTCAGGGGCCAATGTGTTGATGGATTATGGGGTCTGCGCTGTGGCCCCTGTGCTGCTGACAGGGTTTATTGGTCAGCCAGGATGAGCTTGTAGCCCTTTATATAATTATTGTATTAAGGCCAGAGCACAACCCCTGCCTCGCTGGTACTTGTCCCCTGGATCAATGTGGAGATAATTTCAGAAAATGAATAGTTAGTATCGATTGAGCTGCTTAGTGACGGCTTATCAGCCTCTCGGACAGGTCGCTGTAGATTATTGTGTCGTTGTCATTTATGGCCACTATTATAGTATTTCAATTTTTTTTCTTTTTTCAAAACGCCCAAGTTCAAACAAAGACAATTCAATTTGCAATGGATTTCTTTCCATCCGATTCTTCCTTTTCCACCTTCCCCTCCCATGGCCTTCTGTTCTCCACTCTCTGCGACACAATAAGCAATAAATCACAATCATTTGTGTGTTTATCTTCCTCTTGCGTGATGCCTGATGCACAGGTGGTGTGTCTGGTCTCAGAGGGGCGAGCAGGGGAGGGAGAGGGAGAGGGGTGGGTGAGGGGAGGGGAGGGGGGGAGGGGGGGCAGGGGGGGGGGGGGAAGATGAGGAGGGAGAGATCAAGCATCAGCACTTGAACTCTCGAGTGAGGAATTGAACGCGCTCCGGTTCAGACAAACCGGCTGACCTTCAGGCTCCCTATTGCAGCCATTGTTTTTGTTATTGTTTATTTGTTATAGTGGTGTTTTTTTATGGGTGTTAGGCCTCAGTCTTTGTATAAGCTGTAGTGGTCAACCGTATTTTTCAAATAAAACTTTGTTGAGAAGAAAAAAAAAACGAAAAACACTATCGCTATCAACTCGTTTCACACCTTAGAATCCGCATGCGCAATGTTTATTGTTGCTTTTGTATTCCACAAGTATTGTCTTTGTCCTGGCAAAGTAGACCTCCCGCAGCACCTCAGCCACCAGGACCCCCCAGCCCCCTAGCCCACCCCCCCGGTCCCGGCGGTGTCATGTTTGTGCTTTCCCTTCCTGCCTTCTAAACTGTGAATGACAAGATGTATCCATCAGAGAACCCCTGCTCCATTCCAATAGCAGCTCAGGGGGAATCATTCAGAGAAATGTAATTTACTCGCTATTGGTCAGTTTGAACCCTGACCTCAATCACTTGACACGGTTTCCATGGAAACCAACCGGGCTGCTGCTGTATGCAGCGGGAAAAAAAAGAAAAAAAGAAGAAGAAGAAAGAATAACAAGAAGAGGAGACACTTCGGTCGGAATTAGATAGCAACGTGGTAGCAATGGACCTGGTGGTTTTACCTGGGTGAAACGTGGCTCTGGACGCAGGCGCATTCAAACACATGTGTGAGGAAAAGTCTGTTTTGTAAAACAACAAAAAAAGCGATACGTCTTTTACAGTCCACTGACTGTCTTTTACAGTCGGTGGATGTGATGGTGGTGGTGGGGGGGGGGGGGGGGTGGGGGAAGGGGTTTGTTGAACTGTGCATGCTCTTTTATTACATAATTACATAAGCAGCGATATTCCTCATAAATGACACATTCAATTCGGCACTGACACATTAATTACAGCCGATTATTTTCCGAGGCGCTCCCATACTAATTAGTAGTACAGTTACACAGCGCTAATAGCTCAGGGATCAAAGGAAACAAATTACTATCATACATCATTTCAATTAACGAGAGTGATGGATTAATAACCAAGACAAGTCGTCTTAATGCCCCGGGTGGAAGGGCAAAGAAACAAGAGTGACGCAGGAAATGTTTCAAAAGCGCCTGCGACTATCCAATGGGCTAATATTCATTCAGCGTCATGACTCTGACGCTTTCCTTGTTCCGTTGACACCTGGTTTTCAGCTGCTCCTGGCTGGTGAGTGACTCCTCCATCACTCAGTGGCTGATGTCACGGAGCATCCATCTTTCCGGTGGCATGACGCGGGGCTTTTGCCTTCATGCCATCTGCACAGCGTCCAATGCGTCAATATTTTTTGTTTTCTCCACAATCTGTCCTGAATATTGCTTTGTGTGCGATGCCTATGTGTTTTCCCATAGATTTTGCACCATCCCCAATTCATCCCAAAATGTGTGTGTGTGTGCGTGTGTGTGTGCATGTGCGTGTGTGTGTGTGTGTGTGTGTGTGTGTGTGTGTGTGTGTGTGTGTGTGTGTGTGTGTGTGCGTGCGTGCGTGCGTGCGTGCGTGCGTGTGTGTGTGTGTCCAGACGATTAGCTCCTGAGCTCCATAACGCTATAGTTAAACCTCCACGGCAGGTTCTGGGAACCCCCCCCAGGGACAGGCAGACCAAACTCCTGCTCCAGGCCCGACGGGCCCGCTGACCCACAGTGATTAGCCCATATATTTACATTGTTGACTTTGCTAATGAAAGTTTGACATTGATTTCCTAACCATGGCCATGTTTGTCTTTTTTTTTCTGTTTCTTTCATGGCACCTCTCTCTCTCATCCAGCTGCTGAGGGCCGTAGGCTACTGTGTTCCAGTGGCTAATCCAACTCAATATGGCAGACACACTCACTCTTCATTTAAACAAACAACAGCAGCACATAATGATCAGTCCTACCATTATGGCCGATTGATTTGATCTGCTCGGTGGCTCTGTGGATTTATTTTATTTTATGCCCATACAGATGTGTGTCACCACGGCCTCAATATGCAACGCAATCGCGCGTGTGTGTGTTTGTCCCTGTGGGTGTCTCTGCATTGGTGTGTGTGCGTGTGTGTGTGTGTGTGTGTGTGTTTGTGTATCCGTTGTCCACACTGTTCAAACAAATGGAGCAGGGTTTGAGCCAGGGAGCCTGAAGCGATGCTTGTCCTTAAATTGTCATTTACATACAGGGTGAATCATTCATTTACATACAGGGTGAATCATTAATTTCTAATTCCCCCATCACCTAACAAGTGCTTGTGTCAATGTCAGAGCCCATCAATGGAACCTGACCCTACATCGCCATTTCTGTCATGCACTATTCCTTCAACGTTTCTCAAACAGACAGAAGTCAGAAGTGAGCCTGGGGTTCAACACCAACATAAGAGGTTTGAACGTCAATTTCAATCAGGTTAAAAAACATGATATTTTTCTTTTTCGGGAGACGCTTGAGATGTTGATGTGATTTAATTGTATTTAATATTTGTTTGTGTATGTGTGTACGTGTGTGAGTAAGAGCATGTGTGTGAGTGTGTGGGCGTTTGTGTGTATTGGTGGGTCTGAGTGAATCTGTGCATGTGTGCGATAAGACCCTGCAGTGGGTTTTACCATGGGTATTCCACGACAAAGATCGTCATATCAGATGTACACAAAAAAAAAAACAGAAAACCACAACAAACACTTTCGGATGTAAAGGTTCCGATGCTAACTCGTTTAAATAAATTGCACTCTGAAAGGAGGAGAAGGGGCCCCGACCCCCTACTGGTGGAAACATAAAGTAGTTATGTACATGATAAAGTAGGGGTGAGTTCCAAATGAGTTCCATCACTTAACCTCCAGTCCGAGGGGATTATGCAGCTTTATGATGTGGCCAGATAGATATCAATACTGCTGGACAGGGCTGATGGGGCTCCATGCTCTGCCCTTTTGTTTGGTTGTAAATGAGCTGCATTAAATCCAATGACCACAGCGGCCATTAACAACGGACATATCTGCTGCGCTTACACACACAGACGCATGCACATATGCACGCATGCACACAAACGCGCACACACACACACACGCATGAACGCACGCATGCACGCACGCACACACACACACACACACACACACATACATACACACATATGCAATCACAAACATATACACGCACACATATACACTTAAACACACACACACACACACACACACACACACATGCATGCAAACACACTTGCAAGACAACACAAGTATATGAATGATTATGAATATTCCCATTATATTGTTCACATCGATGTTGGCCCTACAGAATGCAAACAAGTCCACACACATAGCCTGCAGTGGAGTGGGACCAATAATGCAATCAAAATGACATAGCAAAACAATAAGAAAGCCATCTATCATTATCTTTAGGAGTTTAATGTCACAATGTTAAATGAAATCTGTATTGTGTGAGCTTCTCCCATAGCGTTGATGGAGACAAGTGAGTGGTTTTGATGTGGAAGCGGAAGATTAGACTTGTCTCTGATGTCGGACACCCAGTCGCCGCAATTACTTGCTGATCATCGCCATGAGCCAGATAATAATTAGAGGTTGACAAAATTCAGGGCCAGGTCGGCGAGGTATTGATTTCCGTAATGGTACCTCCTTTGGAAGGATCAAGAAAATAAGACATGAAATTTACTGTCTTCATAAAACTTTTAGTAAATCAGGCTGTTGGAAAAGGGATATTGACAGTTTTTTCATTACCATACAAAGTGTTCTCCGGAGCGCATTTGATTATTAGCAAAAGGAAGACGGAAAGCAAGAAAGCGAAAAAGGTGAGCTGAAATGTTTTGTCCATGTGTCCTTATTCACCAATAAATAATGGCTGCTTGGGAAATTTTTGACGGGATTTTAATCACCCGGCGCCTCATATAAGCGGGTCAGGACATAACAAGATTAGTTCTCAATATAATGTTGACACAGAGTGCCTCAAGCTTTCCACTGGTACCTGAGTATATACATGTGTGAAGAAGAGACCTCCAAAGCCTTTCAGCTACCCACTGTAATTTACACGTGGACGGAGCCAAATAGCCACCAATGAAACCTTGAAGGGATGGAAGAAGGGAACTCATCAGGAACATTAATGGGAGCAATAGTACAAGGCCGAAGACTTTCAGAACGCATGCAGACAGAAGTCAAAAGGTATTAGATTTGAGTTGCACTGTGTGTATGTTGTGTGTGTGTGTGTGTGCGTGTGGGCGTGTGTGTGTGTGTGTGTACAAGAGAGTGAGGAAGGAAGTGCAGTTGAAGCCCAGGGGGTCATTGCCCTCCTTCTCCGATGGACAGACTATTAACTTTTTGATTGGCGGCCGGGCTGACACGGCCTGTTCATCATTGAGCCCTGTCGATTCCTGTGTGTCTGGAAGCAGCACATAAATACAAAAACAGCCACGTATGAACAGCGTATCTCAGCATCCTCTGAAACAAAAAAAGGAAAAGAAAAAGCTGCATCACAAGGCCGTAAAGAAAAACAGCAGCATTTCACTGACGCTCTTTTCCTCTCTGGCAAGAAGGCGCAGGAATAAATGACTTGGAACAGTCTGCAACAGTACATATGCAGTAGTGCTGACAGGCTTTCTAAAAAAAAAAACAGTTTGGGTCATTTTTTTCTTTTTCTCTCTTTTGCTACCAGAGGCTTTATTTCTGTACACATCTCTGTCATCGAGTGCAAAAAACCAAACCTTCTCGCCTGACTGTAACGGGGAGGAGGAGGGGGGAGTGGGGGGGCTTGAAGTGGTGCCTGCTCTGCAGTGGAATGAATACAGAACTGACAGAAGTTTGCGAGCTTACGAGCGCTCTCTCACTTTAATTACTAATTCGTCTTTTTTGTTTTATAGGGAAACAAAAAAATATGTCTGTCAGGGGTTTACAGGGAGGGTGGAGGGGGGGGGGTGGTGGTGGTGGTGCTGTTGGTAGTGGTGGTGGAGGTTCCGGTCGGTGGTAGCGGGTGGGGCAGGAAGAAAACAACGAAAACAGAAAAAAAAAAGAAACGGGCTGACCTGTTTTATCTGCCCTTGCACACGCATCAGTGTAATGATGACAAAACGGGATGTTAACTAATGATTAGTAGAAATGGTTGCAGTTAATTAGTTGGTCCTTCGTTTATCGTTCCATTTGCACATTTTGGGGGAGCAATCGTTATTAATTAGGGCCATCATGCCGAGAGGGGTGAGGTACTGGAACCCTACAGCCAAGTTAATCAGCCTGCAATGAAAGCTCCATTATCTGGCCCGTCCCGTTGGCCTGTGATCTATTAGCATTATCTAAAAGCTGCGAGGGGATCAAAGAGAGGGCTGGGGAGAACGGGAGTGGGGGACGAGAGGGGGGAAGGGGGGAGGAAAAAGCGAGAAAGAAAATAATAAAAACCTTGACAAAACAGGGTGGCTTTGATGCCCCTATGCTTGGGTCACTGGTTATATGGGAGAGTTGCACATGATATTGTGTGCGTGTGCATGTGAGTGGCTCTTTCTCTCTGTAACATAAATTCAGCATTGTTTGCATTAAGCGTGTTGGAAGACAGGGTTTATGTTTGTGTGATTGAGGGCAGTAGGGAAACATTAAGGCTGAACCAGCATTGTATGGACCGGTGATGTTAGGGTTTGTTGACCAAAAGGATCTCTGCTCAAAGATTTACATGCGACTCCTCATGACGTTGGCGATGTGAAAGCTTACTAAACAAAAGTACGTTCAGCACAGTCAAGGTTAGGGTTAGGGTTAGTAGGTTAAGATTAGGAGTAGGGTTAGGGTTAACCCTAACCCAATCCCACAATGTTAACATTAACACGTCAGTTAACTTGACCACCATTACGTATGTAAACATAAACACCATAACTGATTACTAGATCATTGGTTAACTGTAAAGTAACTGTTTGACAAACACATCACACAGAATGTCACTTTCTTTACAATGACAAAATTGCCTGGTTTATTTTTTATGTACAGACTGAAGTTGATTCAAAAAATTATAAATAAACCATGTCTGGGTAATTACCCTGCAATGGAGATGTCAATCATTCCAACTGCAGATGGTGAGTTGCGCAGAGTGGAGCATTCATCACAAATACCCTGTGACTCGGAACCACAGTAGAGGAGGAAATCAATGTTTTTTCAGGCCTTATTTCATGTAAATTAGCTTTTAAGTAAACTGATATGGTTAAAGCAAGGAAACTGAGAGAGAGAGAGAGAGAGAGAGAGAGCGAGAGAGAAAGAGAGAGAGAGAGAGAGAGAGAGAGGGGGGGAGAGGTTGGGGGTGTGAGGAAGGGGGAGGGGGGGGGGGTGGTGCGCAAGGCCAACCACTAAAGAAATCAATAGAATAAACTTGAGAAATGATTTAGATAGAGCTGATATGAAGATTTAAATAAACAAATACACTTAAAGGAAATCAATCATATAATTTAAAGAGTAAACAGCTTGAGCCAGAACGAGCTCCCTCATGGTTTGGTGGAATGGAGGATTTTTAATTTCATCATTGATATTATGCCAGAGATTTTGCAGATGGCTGCAACCGGGGAGAATGAGTCTGGTGGAGGTGGAAGTGTGTGTGTGTGTGTGTGTGGGGTGGGGTGGGTTGGGGGTGTGGGGGTGGTGGTGGTGGGGGTAGCAGGATCAATTGAGTTTCCCTCTGTGGTCTTAAGAGAGGTAAAGATATTTACAGCACCGAGGTGGGGGCTCTTTGTATAAATTTACATTTTAAGAGATAAAAAGAACTCTGTATTTTATCTTGTTATTGATAATAGAAACTGTCGACTCGCATCCCACCACGAGGCACAGGAGCCGCGGAGGAGGGGAGGGAGGGGGGAGGGAGGGAGGGAGGGAGGGAGGGAGGGTGGGTGGTGGGGAGACCAGGGGGGTGAGAGAGAGAGAGAGGGTTGGAGTTGGTGTGAGGTGGGTGGAGGAGGAGGGGGGGGTAGAAAACGAGAAGACAGAGCAATGGTCTGAAGCAATTTCAAGCCTTTATTTTCTTGATACACAAAAGCCGGCGAGTGATCTTGTGTTTTTTTCCCCTCTTTCTTTCTCGCTTTCTTTTCGTCCTGCTTTCACAGGGCAAGGCAATCCAGGTGGCATAATTGCATCAGAGGTCTCCCACCCCCCCACACATACCCCGAAATATAGACTTGCAATTTAGGATAGGGAAAGACGAAGAGGAGAATGAGACGAGAGAGAGAGAGAGAGAGAGAGAGAGAGAGAGAGAGAGAGAGAGAGAGAGAGAGAGAGGGCGAGAGTGAGAGAGAGCGAGAGAGAGACATTGTGTGTGTGTGTGTGTGTGGGGGTGGGGGGGGGGGGGTGGGAGAGAGGCCGTGGAGGGATCCCAGACAGGTTCATTTACGTGCGGGACCAGGACATAGAGGTTAAAACATAGTGACAAGAGACAAAGTGAATGTATATGTAAATGCGAGAGGTTGTTATCACTCCCAGAACACTGTGCCGGTGTACGGGAGTCTATGCTTCTACGCTTTGGGGAGAACCTAAATTATATTTAGGCCCTGTGAAATCCAATAGTCCAACTGTGGCCTAGACGTTCTATGTAAATGGCTGCAGGTAATTCTCTAAAACACTGAACTGGTGGTCAAACTGGCGCGGGAAGCAAATAAACAGCAAAGTGTTCACATCATTTGAATGATTTAGGGGGGGCTACTATAACTGATCACTATAATAGACTCCTGTGTGCTGCTGTAAGACCTGCAGCTTACAGCTCTCCCTGCACTTCCTGTCTCTGCGTTAACAAGGAGACCGCTAGGAGGAAAAAGGTACGAATAAATCCCCCCTTAAAACAGCCCTGTCTGAATCCTTTGGCTTCACGTGTACGATCCTTAACAAAGTGGGGGTCTACATCCCGTGATCATTTATTGTTCAAATGTCCAAATCATACATGTTGATCAGAGTTGTGGCGACGATATACACAACACTGGACTTGTTTCTTAATAGCTAGTTATTACCGACAGACATGGGTGTCAAATCAATGCAACTCATTCAATACATTCTAATCACCTCCCCATTTAATATATATCGCCGTGTGGCCTCTGAGAGAAAAAATGATAAATTGCAATCTGAAAGGTTGTAATAATTAATTAAAGATACAACATTGTGTTTTTTTCATCAACCCCCACGGAAACCAGAAGTCATCCAAAGAGCCCACATAGCATAGGGGCAGCTAAAGAGGAAAAGCTTTTGCATCACTAGTGATCCCATCCTCCACCCAATCCTCTCGTTTATTATCAACCCTTAGCAGGGGTGTTGCCGCCCATCTTCATTTATAATCACCGTCTTCCTCATCGCACCTTT
>NC_140278.1:10486332-10488652 GCF_964030765.1 Micromesistius poutassou
CCCCCCCGACACACACAGTCACACAGTCACACACACACACACACACACAGACATGCATGCATAAACACACACAGACAAACACACCCCCACACACACACATGCATGCAAAAGCACATACACACACACATACACAGACATGCATACACACAACACACACACACACACACACACACACACACACACACACACACACACACACACACATGCACACACACACACACACACACACACACACACACACACATGCACATACAACACACACACACACACACACACACACACACACACAAACACACACACACACACACACACACACACACACACACACACACACACACATAGACACACACAGACACATTAGAAACACACACAGACACACACACACATATTCTCAAACACACATACACACAAACAGACGTGAACACACTTCAACCCCACACTTACACACACGCACCGTTAACATTGCATTCGCACCAAACAAAAAAAAAAGAAAAAAAGCCAGACACAAAGCCTGAAGATGACACACATCCTGCAGAATCCCAGGGGTGTCAGCTGCTTTTGACTGCTCTGACATCTCTATTCTGAAATCATGAAAAGGCGCGATGTACCGGGATATGTCCTATTATTCCACCGCTACATGCTAAGAGGCTTTGTTTATGGCAGCTACATTCATCCCCTTTTTACATAATCCACTATGTTAATTGTGGTTCGTTTATCACACCGTACGCTTTGTCAGTTTGAATGAAAGACATGCGCGTGGGGACAGAGAGATTAGCTCGTCAAATCCCAGCGAACACACCGTGTGTTATACGCTCCTACTGTCGGCGTGTCGGCGCTGTGTCTCTCTCTGTACGCATTAAAACCCTTCGCCAAACGGAGAGTTTTACTGCCTTTGTAGGGTTAAAATGAAGATCAACCGGGGGCCCATTTCAGACACATTCACACGCACGCGCACACACACGCACACGCACACACACGTACAATCAGCACCAGACACACACAGACACTGTTCGAAGGCTTGAAGTCACATGACAATCTTTAATTTGATTAGATTTATCGACAATCACCATGTTTGACACAAAGAAATTTTATCTGACGATGATTGTGATTGTGATTAACAAACCTAGCATGTTTTTCATGTCAGAAAATATATTTTTGAATTGTGCCAAACAAGTGTGTTGCATTCAGAAACACTTCAATGTTGCATGTGATATAACATGATATTGATATGAATCAGATGTAAAGGTGATAACTATTTTGCAATAATAATTAAAAAGACGCATGCACTAAAGATGCAATACATGCACTCCGATTGATATCTGTTGCCCCCCCCCCCACACGCCCCCCGAGAAGTCATTGTCGATTTGAATGACAGCCAAGACGGTGTGTGTGTGTGTGTGTATGCACGTACATGTGTGTGTACAATGCAGCGAGTGTGACAGCGTTCACACACTTGCGTGTTTCTGTGTGTGTGTGTGTGTGTGTGTGTGTGTGTGTACATGAGTGTGTGTCTGTGAGTGCATTCACAAACGTGCATGTGTGTGTGTGTGTGTGTGTGTGTGGGGGTCCCTGGGCAGGCTGTGGTGTGTCAGTGTGTGTGTGTAGGGACCCCGGCCCTCAGCGGCAGCGGTGGTCTGACAGGGATAATGGGATGTCATTCCGTCTGCTCCCTGCCTGATTAGGGAGTGTTTGTTATTTATTGATTGTCTTTCATGGCAAATTATCTATGCACAGGTCAGTGGCAGCGTTTTATTGCTAAAGCTTTGATGGCCGGCTATTCCCCACCTCACAGGCGAAAAAAAAATCAATGAGGAAAAAATAAAATGGAATTAAAAAGGTGAACTTAGCAAACATCTCAACGTGAGTGGAAGAGATGTCGGTGGTGAGGGTGTGAGTGTGCGTGTGTGTGTGTGCATGTGTGTGTGTGCGTGTGTGTGTGAGTGTGAGTGTGCGAAGCATGCCTCATGCACTGCTGCCTCCAAGTATCGGCAAGCTTTTCATTTCTTATGCCTCTTTATACCTCACACATGCATTTGTAAAGAGTGCACATGGGGACAATAGTATTGAGTTCGAGAAAGCATCCCATAATATGTATATATATATATAAAGATACATTTGGTGCATGGCTCACGATTACAGCGCAGCTAACTATAGTGGTGTGTAGAGAAACAGCTGTCAAACCCGCCTCTCTCTCTCGCTCTCTCTCTCTTGCTCTCTCTCTCTGTCTATCTCTCTCCCTCTCTCTCTAGCTATATCTCGCTCGCTCTCTCTCCCTCCCTCCCTCCCTCTAGCTCTCCCTCCCTCCCTCTAGCTCTCTCTG